>NW_026605001.1:10000-177699 GCF_027887165.1 Monodelphis domestica
CCTAACCCTAACCCTAACCCTAACCCTAACCCTAACCCTAACCCTAACCCTAACCCTAACCCTAACCCTAACCCTAACCCTAACCCTAACCCTAACCCTAACCCTAACCCTAACCCTAACCCTAACCCTAACCCTAACCCTAACCCTAACCCTAACCCTAACCCTAACCCTAACCCTAACCCTAACCCTAACCCTAACCCTAACCCTAACCCTAACCCTAACCCTAACCCTAACCCTAACCCTAACCCTAACCCTAACCCTAACCCTAACCCTAACCCTAACCCTAACCCTAACCCTAACCCTAACCCTAACCCTAACCCTAACCCTAACCCTAACCCTAACCCTAACCCTAACCCTAACCCTAACCCTAACCCTAACCCTAACCCTAACCCTAACCCTAACCCTAACCCTAACCCTAACCCTAACCCTAACCCTAACCCTAACCCTAACCCTAACCCTAACCCTAACCCTAACCCTAACCCTAACCCTAACCCTAACCCTAACCCTAACCCTAACCCTAACCCTAACCCTAACCCTAACCCTAACCCTAACCCTAACCCTAACCCTAACCCTAACCCTAACCCTAACCCTAACCCTAACCCTAACCCTAACCCTAACCCTAACCCTAACCCTAACCCTAACCCTAACCCTAACCCTAACCCTAACCCTAACCCTAACCCTAACCCTAACCCTAACCCTAACCCTAACCCTAACCCTAACCCTAACCCTAACCCTAACCCTAACCCTAACCCTAACCCTAACCCTAACCCTAACCCTAACCCTAACCCTAACCCTAACCCTAACCCTAACCCTAACCCTAACCCTAACCCTAACCCTAACCCTAACCCTAACCCTAACCCTAACCCTAACCCTAACCCTAACCCTAACCCTAACCCTAACCCTAACCCTAACCCTAACCCTAACCCTAACCCTAACCCTAACCCTAACCCTAAATTCTGTCCTAACCCTAACCCTAAATTCGTGCCGATTTCTGCCGATTTCTGCCGATTTCTGCCGATTTCTGCCGATTTCTGTCCTAACCCTAACCCTAACCCTAACCCTAACCCTAACCCTAACCCTAACCCTAACCCTAACCCTAACCCTAACCCTAACCCTAACCCTAACCCTAACCCTAACCCTAACCCTAACCCTAACCCTAACCCTAACCCTAAACTCTAACCCTAACCCTAACCCTAACCCTAACCCTAACCCTAAATACGAGCCCTAACCCTAACCCTAACCCTAACCCTAACCCTAACCCTAACCCTAACCCTAACCCTAACCCTAACCCTAACCCTAACCCTAACCCTAACCCTAACCCTAACCCTAACCCTAACCCTAACCCTAACCCTAACCCTAACCCTAACCCTAACCCTAACCCTAACCCTAACCCTAACCCTAACCCTAACCCTAACCCTAACCCTAACCCTAACCCTAACCCTAACCCTAACCCTAACCCTAACCCTAACCCTAACCCTAACCCTAACCCTAACCCTAACCCTAACCCTAACCCTAACCCTAACCCTAACCCTAACCCTAACCCTAACCCTAACCCTAACCCTAACCCTAACCCTAACCCTAACCCTAACCCTAACCCTAACCCTAACCCTAACCCTAACCCTAACCCTAACCCTAACCCTAACCCTAACCCTAACCCTAACCCTAACCCTAACCCTAACCCTAACCCTAACCCTAACCCTAACCCTAACCCTAACCCTAACCCTAACCCTAACCCTAACCCTAACCCTAACCCTAACCCTAACCCTAACCCTAACCCTAACCCTAACCCTAACCCTAACCCTAACCCTAACCCTAACCCTAACCCTAACCCTAACCCTAACCCTAACCCTAACCCTAACCCTAACCCTAACCCTAACCCTAACCCTAACCCTAACCCTAACCCTAACCCTAACCCTAACCCTAACCCTAACCCTAACCCTAACCCTAACCCTAACCCTAACCCTAACCCTAACCCTAACCCTAACCCTAACCCTAACCCTAACCCTAAACCCTAACCCTAACCCTAACCCTAACCCTAACCCTAACCCTAAATACGTGCCGATTTCTGCCCTAACCCTAACCCTAACCCTAACCCTAACCCTAACCCTAACCCTAACCCTAACCCTAACCCTAACCCTAACCCTAACCCTAACCCTAACCCTAACCCTAACCCTAACCCTAACCCTAACCCTAACCCTAACCCTAACTCTAACCCTAACCCTAACCCTAACCCTAACCCTAACCCTAACCCTAACCCTAACCCTAACCCTAACCCTAACCCTAACCCTAACCCTAACCCTAACCCTAACCCTAACCCTAACCCTAACCCTAACCCTAACCCTAACCCTAACCCTAACCCTAACCCTAACCCTAACCCTAACCCTAAATACGTGCCGATTTCTGTCCTGCCCTAACCCTAACCCTAACCCTAACCCTAACCCTAACCCTAACCCTAACCCTAACCCTAACCCTAACCCTAACCCTAACCCTAACCCTAACCCTAACCCTAACCCTAACCCTAACCCTAACCCTAACCCTAACCCTAACCCTAACCCTAACCCTAACCCTAACCCTAACCCTAACCCTAACCCTAACCCTAACCCTAACCCTAACCCTAACCCTAACCCTAACCCTAACCCTAACCCTAACCCTAACCCTAACCCTAACCCTAACCCTAACCCTAACCCTAACCCTAACCCTAACCCTAACCCTAACCCTAACCCTAACCCTAACCCTAACCCTAACCCTAACCCTAACCCTAACCCTAACCCTAACCCTAACCCTAACCCTAACCCTAACCCTAACCCTAACCCTAAATTCGTGCCGATTTCTGCCGATTTCTAACCCTAACCCTAACCCTAACCCTAACCCTAACCCTAACCCTAAATACGTGCCAACCCTAACCCTAACCCTAACCCTAACCCTAACCCTAACCCTAACCCTAACCCTAACCCTAACCCTAACCCTAACCCTAACCCTAACCCTAACCCTAACCCTAACCCTAACCCTAACCCTAACCCTAACCCTAACCCTAACCCTAACCCTAACCCTAACCCTAACCCTAACCCTAACCCTAACAACGTGCCGATTTCTGCCGATTTCTGCCCTAACCCTAACCCTAACCCTAACCCTAACCCTAACCCTAACCCTAACCCTAACCCTAACCCTAACCCTAACCCTAACCCTAACCCTAACCCTAACCCTAACCCTAACCCTAACCCTAACCCTAACCCTAACCCTAACCCTAACCCTAACCCTAACCCTAACCCTAACCCTAACCCTAACCCTAACCCTAACCCTAACCCTAACCCTAACCCTAAATACGTGCCGATTTCTGCCGATTTCTGCCGATTTCTGTCCTAACCCTAACCCTAACCCTAACCCTAACCCTAACCCTAACCCTAACCCTAACCCTAACCCTAAATACGTGCCGATTTCTATCCGTGCCGATTTCTGCCGATTTCTGTCTCTAACCCTAACCCTAACCCTAACCCTAACCCTAACCCTAACCCTAACCCTAACCCTAACCCTAACCCTAACCCTAACCCTAACCCTAACCCTAACCCTAACCCTAACCCTAACCCTAACCCTAACCCTAACCCTAACCCTAACCCTAACCCTAACCCTAACCCTAACCCTAACCCTAACCCTAACCCTAACCCTAACCCTAACCCTAACCCTAACCCTAACCCTAACCCTAACCCTAACCCTAACCCTAACCCTAACCCTAACCCTAACCCTAACCCTAACCCTAAATTCGTTGCCGATTTCTGCCGATTTCTGCCGATTTCTGCCGATTTCTGCCGATTTCTGTCCTAACCCTAACCCTAACCCTAACCCTAACCCTAACCCTAACCCTAACCCTAACCCTAACCCTAACCCTAACCCTAACCCTAACCCTAACCCTAACCCTAACCCTAAATTCTGTCCTAACCCTAACCCTAACCCTAACCCTAACCCTAACCCTAAATACGTTGCCGATTTTCTGCCGATTTCTGCCGATTTCTGCCGATTTCTGCCGATTTCTGCCGATTTCTGCCGATTTCTAACCCTAACCCTAACCCTAACCCTAACCCTAACCCTAACCCTAACCCTAAATACGTGCCGATTTCTGTCCTTTCTGCCGATTTCTGCCGATTTCTGCCGATTTCTGTCCTAACCCTAACCCTAACCCTAACCCTAACCCTAACCCTAACCCTAACCCTAACCCTAACCCTAACCCTAACCCTAACCCTAACCCTAACCCTAACCCTAACCCTAACCCTAAATACGTGCCGATTTCTGCCGATTTCTGCCGATTTCTGCCGATTTCTAACCCTAACCCTAACCCTAACCCTCTGCCGATTTCTGTCCTGCCGATTTCTGCCGATTTCTGCCGATTTCTGCCGATTTCTGCCGATTTCTGCCGATTTCTGCCGATTTCTGCCGATTTCTAACCCTAACCCTAACCCTAACCCTAACCCTAACCCTAACCCTAACCCTAACCCTAACCCTAACCCTAACCCTAACCCTAACCCTAACCCTAACCCTAACCCTAACCCTAACCCTAACCCTAACCCTAACCCTAACCCTAACCCTAACCCTAAATACGTTGCCGATTTCTGCCGATTTCTGCCGATTTCTGCCGATTTCTGCCGATTTCTGTCCTGCCGATTTCTAACCCTAACCCTAACCCTAACCCTAACCCTAACCCTAACCCTAACCCTAACCCTAACCCTAACCCTAACCCTAACCCTAACCCTAACCCTAACCCTAACCCTAACCCTAACCCTAACCCTAAATACGTGCCGATTTCTGCCAACCCTAACCCTAACCCTAACCCTAACCCTAACCCTAACCCTAACCCTAACCCTAACCCTAACCCTAACCCTAACCCTAACCCTAACCCTAACCCTAACCCTAACCCTAACCCTAACCCTAACCCTAACCCTAAATACGTGCCGATTTCTGCCGATTTCTGCCGATTTCTGTCCTGCCGATTTCTGCCGATTTCTGCCGATTTCTGCCGATTTCTGCCGATTTCTGCCGATTTCTGCCCTAACCCTAACCCTAACCCTAACCCTAACCCTAACCCTAACCCTAAATACGTGCCGATTTCTGGCCTAACCCTAACCCTAACCCTAACCCTAACCCTAACCCTAACCCTAACCCTAACCCTAACCCTAACCCTAACCCTAACCCTAACCCTAACCCTAACCCTAACCCTAACCCTAACCCTAACCCTAACCCTAACCCTAACCCTAACCCTAACCCTAACCCTAACCCTAACCCTAACCCTAACCCTAAAATTCGTGCCGATTTCTGTCCTGTCCTCTCTGCCGATTTCTGCCGATTTCTGCCGATTTCTGCCGATTTCTGTCCTGCCGATTTCTGCCGATTTCTGCCGATTTCTGACCCTAACCCTAACCCTAACCCTAACCCTAACCCTAACCCTAACCCTAACCCTAACCCTAACCCTAACCCTAAATACGATTTCTGTCCTGCCCTAACCCTAACCCTAACCCTAACCCTAACCCTAACCCTAACCCTAACCCTAACCCTAACCCTAACCCTAACCCTAAATTCGTGCCGATTTCTGCCGATTTCTGCCGATTTCTGCCGATTTCTGCCGATTTCTGCCGATTTCTGCCCTAACCCTAACCCTAACCCTAACCCTAACCCTAACCCTAACCCTAACCCTAACCCTAACCCTAACCCTAACCCTAACCCTAACCCTAACCCTAACCCTAACCCTAACCCTAACCCTAACCCTAACCCTAACCCTAACCCTAACCCTAACCCTAACCCTAACCCTAACCCTAACCCTAACCCTAACCCTAACCCTAACCCTAACCCTAACCCTAACCCTAACCCTAACCCTAACCCTAACCCTAACCCTAACCCTAACCCTAACCCTAACCCTAACCCTAACCCTAACCCTAACCCTAACCCTAACCCTAACCCTAACCCTAACCCTAACCCTAACCCTAACCCTAACCCTAAATACGTGCCGATTTCTGTCCTGCCCTAACCCTAACCCTAACTCTAAACCCTAACCCTAACCCTAACCCTAACCCTAACCCTAACCCTAACCCTAACCCTAACCCTAACCCTAACCCTAACCCTAACCCTAACCCTAACCCTAACCCTAACCCTAACCCTAACCCTAACCCTAACCCTAACCCTAACCCTAACCCTAACCCTAACCCTAACCCTAACCCTAACCCTAACCCTAACCCTAACCCTAACCCTAACCCTAACCCTAACCCTAACCCTAACCCTAACCCTAACCCTAACCCTAACCCTAACCCTAACCCTAACCCTAACCCTAACCCTAAATACGTGCCGATTTCTGCCGATTTCTGCCCTAAATACGTGCCGATTTCTGCCGATTTCTAACCCTAACCCTAACCCTAACCCTAACCCTAACCCTAACCCTAAATTCGTGCCGATTTCTAACCCTAACCCTAACCCTAACCCTAACCCTAACCCTAAATACGTGCCGATTTCTGCCGATTTCTAACCCTAACCCTAACCCTAACCCTAACCCTAACCCTAACCCTAACCCTAACCCTAACCCTAACCCTAACCCTAACCCTAACCCTAACCCTAACCCTAACCCTAACCCTAACCCTAACCCTAACCCTAACCCTAACCCTAACCCTAACCCTAACCCTAACCCTAACCCTAACCCTAACCCTAACCCTAACCCTAACCCTAACCCTAACCCTAACCCTAACCCTAAATACGTGCCGATTTCTGCCGATTTCTGCCGATTTCTGCCGATTTCTAACCCTAACCCTAACCCTAACCCTAACCCTAACCCTAACCCTAACCCTAACCCTAACCCTAACCCTAACCCTAACCCTAACCCTAACCCTAACCCTAACCCTAACCCTAACCCTAACCCTAACCCTAACCCTAACCCTAACCCTAACCCTAACCCTAACCCTAACCCTAACCCTAACCCTAACCCTAACCCTAACCCTAACCCTAACCCTAACCCTAACCCTAACCCTAACCCTAACCCTAACCCTAAATTCGTGCCGATTTCTGTCCTGTCCTGCCGATTTCTGTCCTGCCGATTTCTGCCGATTTCTGCCGATTTCTGCCGATTTCTGCCGATTTCTGCCGATTTCTGCCGATTTCTAACCCTAACCCTAACCCTAACCCTAACCCTAACCCTAACCCTAACCCTAACCCTAACCCTAACCCTAACCCTAACCCTAACCCTAACCCTAACCCTAACCCTAACCCTAACCCTAACCCTAACCCTAACCCTAACCCTAACCCTAACCCTAACCCTAACCCTAACCCTAACCCTAACCCTAACCCTAACCCTAACCCTAACCCTAACCCTAACCCTAACCCTAACCCTAACCCTAACCCTAACCCTAACCCTAACCCTAACCCTAACCCTAACCCTAACCCTAACCCTAACCCTAACCCTAACCCTAACCCTAACCCTAACCCTAACCCTAACCCTAACCCTAACCCTAACCCTAACCCTAACCCTAACCCTAACCCTAACCCTAACCCTAACCCTAACCCTAACCCTAACCCTAACCCTAACCCTAACCCTAACCCTAACCCTAACCCTAACCCTAACCCTAACCCTAACCCTAACCCTAACCCTAACCCTAACCCTAACCCTAACCCTAACCCTAACCCTAACCCTAACCCTAACCCTAACCCTAACCCTAACCCTAACCCTAACCCTAACCCTAACCCTAACCCTAACCCTAACCCTAACCCTAACCCTAACCCTAACCCTAACCCTAACCCTAACCCTAACCCTAACCCTAACCCTAACCCTAACCCTAACCCTAACCCTAACCCTAACCCTAACCCTAACCCTAACCCTAACCCTAACCCTAACCCTAACCCTAACCCTAACCCTAACCCTAACCCTAACCCTAACCCTAACCCTAACCCTAACCCTAACCCTAACCCTAACCCTAACCCTAACCCTAACCCTAACCCTAACCCTAACCCTAACCCTAACCCTAACCCTAACCCTAACCCTAAATACGTGCCGATTTCTTAACCCTAACCCTAACCCTAACCCTAACCCTAACCCTAACCCTAACCCTAACCCTAACCCTAACCCTAACCCTAACCCTAACCCTAACCCTAACCCTAACCCTAACCCTAAATACGTGCCGATTTCTGTCCTGTCCTGCCGATTTCTGCCCTAACCCTAACCCTAACCCTAACCCTAACCCTAACCCTAACCCTAACCCTAACCCTAACCCTAACCCTAACCCTAACCCTAACCCTAACCCTAACCCTAACCCTAACCCTAACCCTAACCCTAACCCTAACCCTAACCCTAACCCTAACCCTAACCCTAACCCTAACCCTAACCCTAACCCTAACCCTAACCCTAACCCTAACCCTAACCCTAACCCTAACCCTAAATAACCCTAACCCTAAATTCGTTGCCGATTTCTGCCCTAACCCTAACCCTAACCCTAACCCTAACCCTAAATACGTGCCGATTTCTGCCGATTTCTGCCCTAACCCTAACCCTAACCCTAACCCTAACCCTAACCCTAACCCTAACCCTAAATACGTGCCGATTTCTGCCGATTTCTGCCGATTTCTGCCGATTTTCTGCCCTAACCCTAACCCTAACCCTAACCCTAACCCTAACCCTAACCCTAACCCTAACCCTAACCCTAACCCTAACCCTAAATACGTGCCGATTTCTGTCCTGCCGATTTCTAACCCTAACCCTAACCCTAACCCTAAATACGTGCCGATTTCTGCCGATTTCTGCCGATTTCTGCAGATTTCTGTCGGAGGCCTCTCTTGCTTTAGAGATAGTAGAAGATAGTAGAAGTAGAGATAGTAGAAGATAACCATTATCAGCCTCAATTAGCCCTGGAAGTGACTATTTTTGCAACTTTAATGTTACCAACAGGTGCCTTAACTGAGAAACAGAGTCATTGAATGGTTACATCTAAAAAGCAAAATGGGAAAGGCTTTACAGAGTTATGACTGTCTTATGGCTCAATTAATATGGAAAGGCGTAGAACATGTGGTCTCAGGTTTAGGAGAGTATCCTCATGAAGTCCAGGTACCCATTGCTAAAGATATACTACAGAAATATTTAGTCTTTACTGTTAGCATACCCCATTGCTATTACCACCTACACTCCACAAGACTTATTTTCTTTTTTGTCACAACATCCTATTGTTTTTCCTAATATTCTAAGAGATTGTCCGGTATCAGGACCTAATGTTTGTGTTGATGCAAATGCTAATTACAAGACAGGCGTATACAAGGAAGGTAGTTCACCTGTCATTTTTACCACTCCTTATTCTTCTACCCAACAAAATGAATTAACTGCTGTTTTACTAGTTTTTTTGGTTATTTCAGGAGCCTTTCAACCTGATAATGGACTCTAAATATGTTTTTCAGTTTTGCAGGGTAACTAGCTATCATCAGATCTACTCAAAGCAATGTACAAATGTAAATTACAAACTGTCCTATGACAAAGGACACATCCAGTCTATGTCATGCACGCACACAGTCATACCAATCTGTCTGGACCTAGTTTTAAAGGAAATGATATCATAGATCAAGCTTTGATTGCTCAATGTTATCTAACTGATATACAATTAGCTAAGGAATCACATCATAGATTTCACCAAAATAGTACGTCTTTATGCCAAAGGTTCCAACTCACTAAAGATCAAGCCAAAAGTATTGTTCAAAAGTGTCCTAATTGTGTTCCAAACCACCCCCCAATGCATATTGCTGTGAATCCCAGAGCCTTAAATAGTACAAATGGATGTGATCCATGAATGGTCCTTTGGACGACTTAAATATATCCATGTCACTGTGGATACTTTTTCAGGATTTTTATGGGCTTCCTGCTTGATGGGAGAAAGAACTTTTCATGTTATTAATCACTGCTTAATGACTTTTGAAATGACTGGTCCCCCCAGAACATCACCTCACAGGTATCCCACACAATCCACAAGGACAAACTATTGCGGAGCACAGTAATCAGATCTTAAAAAACATTTCTTTTAAAACAAAAAGGGGGAGACAGCATCCCACATTGATTGGCAATAGCTGTATATACTATAAATAATTTGATCTTTACTTCCAATAATATATCCAGAGCTGAAAAATTTTTCTCTGCATTTCCTTATGAATGAAATTCAGGCACCACTCCTGTGCTCCCTGCCCCAGAACAAAAACTTGGCATGTGGAAAGATGATAATCAAACTTGGCAAGAGCTTGCCAAGCTTGCAGGACCAGTGGTCCTGCAAGGCCGAGGTTCTGTTTGTGTCTCCACAGGTAAAGACAGAGTATGGCTCCCTCCCCGCTGAGTTCGAGAAATTGACCCTAAAGAGAAGGACAAGGAGAGGACACAGGAAGCCTCACAAGGAGACTTGACAACATCTCCATAAGATACTGACTCTTCTGCTTC
Organism: Monodelphis domestica; assembly: GCF_027887165.1. Classification (NCBI taxonomy): domain Eukaryota; kingdom Metazoa; phylum Chordata; class Mammalia; order Didelphimorphia; family Didelphidae; genus Monodelphis; species Monodelphis domestica. The sequence goes on from NW_026605001.1 coordinate 20,427, forward strand.
TGCTTCTGCTTCTATTCCAGACTTAAAGTGAAGCTACTGGAGTAAAGAGATGGTCTTTGGGGAACAACCCCCTTGGGTAGAGTATGTCAGCATGGGACACACTTTACCAGAAGTCATCTTATATACAAAAACTAACTGATATTCCTGGCATTTACCATTTTGAGAGACAAGCTAAGGACAACAATCAGGCCAACAATTTTGTTTGTGCCTTTCAATTGGACTGGACTAGTTGAGGCACCCGCAGTGGGCCTCGCAAGAGACCATCCTGCCTGCCTGCCCCTCAAATCTCTGCAGGTGCATTATTATGGTCATCCTGACCGGTCAGACTCTTTCTGGATAGGACCTTATCGTGTAGATAAAAGGGGAAAATATGAAGATTATGGCCAACTGCAATATCTAGGTTGGCTAGGGGAATCTTGTGATAGTATTTGGGGACAAGAAAGACCTATTTGTCCATATGTGATGGGATATGAACAAAGAGACACTGTTAATATGTTTCTGCCCTTGCTGTCACATAGATCTAAAAGGGCATCATGTATTCATTGGAAAAATATGATTTGGATGTATTGGCATAACAACACAAGGTGTATTGGAAAGAAATTGGATTCTTATAAATTTCATGATTGTTTTATAGGATAAGCTCACCTTTGTGGGTGATGCCCCCAGAGCTAATTGGTTACATTCTGCTAATTTCACACAGATTTTGACTGATTATGGAAAGATAGCCCCGGCATTGGATAAAGTAAATATGTCTCATTATGTTAATGTTACTTATAATGGAAAAGTCCAAAATCCAGTAACTAGAAGTGTTACATTAGACATTCAAGGTAAACACTCAGGGGGATGGTATCACTCACCGGCAGATAGAGCAATGGAATAATTGTCTCAACTAATCAGCCCTAAGAAAAGAAGATGTATTTCTTGCTTAGTTTTAGGAATTGTAGCCCTTATAGCTGCCATAACAGCTACAGCTGTCAGTAGTGTTTCTCTAGTAAAAAATGTAGCTAATGTACAGACCCTGGAACATGATGCAGAATACTTACATGAGCTAGCACAGAATGTAACCCAGGTTTTGCACTTACAGCAGGATATTAATACAAGGGTTTTTATGCTTTACAACAAATATCTAAAGATGTATTGTTATTAACCAATCAAGTAGAAATTTTAGCTATCAAGGGTAAATTAAGGTGTGATTATCGCTATTCAGCCTTTTGCCTCCTTCCTGTTAAAGCTAACACGTCTGATGCATTTGAAGAAATTAGAAATGATTTACAAGGTCTTTGGTTAAAAAGTAACATCTCAGAGGATATCCAACAATTGAACCATATCATTGATGAGATGGATAACTCTTTAGCTGAAGACTTTCGTCCCGAACATATTGCTGATTCCTTATACAATTGGATTAAGTCAGGCCAAAGTTGGCTATCTCCTTTAGCTCAAATATATAACCATATTAACTTTCATACTGTTCATAGTTATCTTAGCAGTCCTTCTTCCCTGTCTGTTCCAACTCCTTTTGTCCAGCTGGGGCAAAATTGGCCGGATCTTGGCTCTCCACAGAAGTCTTTTGCAAAATAAATAGGGAAAATTGTAGTCGAGGAATACCTCCTCTTTTCTTTATTTGTATTTGCTTAAGATAAAGTTGTGGACTTGCTTGTCTTTGCTTCAGACAAAGATGAGGATTGACCTTCACCCATCCTGGGACCAAGGATGGAACAGTAAACATGAAGGATGCAGGATAACATTTATGAGAGGCAAATTGCGATTAGGTGGGCGCTTATCCCCTTGTCTGCCCCTCTTCCCCTTGTTTGTATTTATAATAAACGAAGGATGTGGGTTAACCTTTGAACACCTGCCTATCCCTGGACCAAGGTTAGGGTTTCTGGGATGAAGAATCATCAATTCCTGTGGGTTTTGTCTAAGTAGTCTTTGCCTATAAAAGTTCTGTGTGAAGCAAATAAAATTGGCACTATTTCTCTCTTTCATATTTTGTTATTCTTCATTTCTCGTTACCCCAGGCAAGACTTCACAGGACTGGCCGACCCTGTGGAGGAGTCTTTCAAATGTTCATTAATGAAATTGGCCTATACATTTCTTTCTCTGTTTTTGCTCTTTTTGGCCTAAGTAGCAATACCATATTTGTTTTATAAAAAGAATTTGGTAGGATTCCTTCTCTGCCTGTTTCCCTAAATAGCTGATGTAGTATTGGGATGAATTGTTCTTTAAATGTTTTATAGAATTACCTTGTAAATGGGTTGAAGGGGATATGACTGGGGGTGTAGACTCTAAATGATCATCCCAGTGCAAACATCAACAACATGGATATAGGTTCTAATCAAGGACAAGTGTAAAACCCAGCTACCAGAAGGAGTGGGGGCAGGGGAGAGAGAAAAAGAATATGATTCTTGTAACCAAGGAATAATGTTCTAAATTGATTAAATAAAAAAATTTTTTTTAATTACCTTATAAATCTTTGTGCCTCTAGAGATTTTACCTGTGGGAGTTCATTGTTGGCTTATTCAATTTCTTTTTCTGAGATGAGATTATTTAAGCATTCTCTTTCCTCTTTTGTCAACCTGGGCAATTTGGTCTTTTTTTTTTCATTTGTTTGTTTGTTTATTTCACTTAGATTGTTAGATTTATTAGCATATAATTGGGCAAAATAGCTCCTAATTATTGCTTTAATTTCTTCTTCATGTTTTATTTTTGATATAGATTACTTAAAGTCTCCGTCAGGTCTGCCTCTGTCATACGGAGTTAAAGTCTTCATCAGGTTGAGAGAGCCCTGAACACAGAGCTCCGTGTCTCCGCCAGATGGACACTGCTCTCAACTAGTTTGAAGGGAAAGGGGTTCGAGTCCCCTTTTGGAAAGATATTGCACCCTTAGGAGAGACTGGGGGACGCCCCATGATCTCTAGGTGATTTTTAGACACACTAAGGTTTTTTTTTGTCACACAGAGGAATCAGGTGGCCAGCTGCTGGCTGCTTGCCCCTGACAGATAGCCGGAGGCAGCCGAAGGAAGCTGGAAACAGCTGAAGGGAGCTGGTTAGCTGCTTTAGGTAGTTGTTAAACATTTCCTTACAACTTCTTGGTCTCAATAATAGAAAATCAGCCTGTTTGTCAAACAGCTTGCTCAAGGTTTTACGGTCCTTACAAGTACATGCCAAGAAATGAGATCTTAAGATAAGCTCCTAGGATTGGGGAGTTTACATGTCCATGTCTCTGTTATTTGTCTTCTGGCTTTTGCTGTTTGTCTTGTGTGTCTTGTGTATTTGGATGCAGGTATGTAGATGTGTGGGAGAGGGTGTCCTATAGGGTTCTTTGAGTCTTTGTTGTGGCTAGATTAAAGGGAAAGAAAAAAAGGGGGGGGGAGTTTCGGATGCAGGGTTACAAAGGAGAATAGATTTTGCACCCCTGCTCCCTCTGCCTGTGTTCCAACCAGGCAAGCTAGGATAAAGTAACACTGTGATAGGCTTCAGGGTGGGAGAGAGTGCAATTACCCATTCAATGATTTTTCCCTCCTTCTCCCTTTGGATGAGCCCCCAAAGGAGTGGAAGAGAGAAAATTCTGAGCAGAAAAGGGAGATTCTTACTCCACAGTTAGAAACTTTCTCTTAAAATTAATTCTCAAACTTGGTGAATTGCTAATGATTTTGATATGGTACAAATGTAATGTATTGTAGTTACTGTTTGTCAAATGTGAAATGTTGCCAGATTTTTATTAAACAACAAAACTCCTGATTAGAAGTTTGCTTTGTTAAACATTGCAATGCATAATGATTTCAGTGAATTTCAGAATTGTGTAAATGTGATTGATAGAAAGTCTGATGCAGAGAGGAAAGTTTATTCTGTATAGACAGAAAATTGTACTGACTACTTTATAGATGTAAAAGTCATTCAGAAAAACTTGTCTTGTCGAAAAGAACTTATTCTAGAATTTGAATTTGGGAATCCTTCAAATCACATTTATTTTAATATATGTGCTGTCAGAAATAGCAGCAAGAAATTATATTACACACACAATAAGTTTTTTTTTTTCTTTTTCAAAGTGGTTAATCTGTGCATGGGATTAATGAGATAAATGCTAAGAATTAATGTTTTACAAAAGAGGAAATTTTTAAATAATGTTTTTAATCAAGGCTATATGAATTGTTTTTAAATATGCAAAATGCAAAATGCATAGGAAGGATCTAGATGCCAAATGCTGGAAATTAGTAATGCTGAGTGAATGGTAAATGTGTATGCATTATATTATGAAGAGGATTAAATTTTCCACCTAAATAGGTTAAGGGTATATGACATACAACCTGTGTGCCCTTAACAAGATAAATTCAACCAGCCCTGTAATCTGTAAACCTTAAAATTTCTTAGACTTATAAACGTTGGAAATTTCACCATTGGGAAATTTCATACTTGAAAAATTTCCTATTGAGAGTGGGAACTCTATTGGAATGTGAACCCCATTGGCATGAGAGGTTCCTCCTCCTCCTTTCTTAAGATTACTTTAGGACAGAAACCTTTTGCTGAACAATGGAAAGGGCTTTGACCTATGCTTAAGCATAGAACAGGAATTTCTTTGAGTCATGATTGATTTTAGAATTGATACAATGGAGATACTTGGAATGACAGAACCAGGTCTTGGAAATTGCAATCTCCACCCTACTCAGTCCTAACAGGATTTAGGAAGGGCTGCAGCATAGATCAAAATTTAATTATTCCAATCTCTACCCTACTCAGGGTAACAGGATTTAGGAAGGGCTGTAGCAAAAGATCAAGATTTAATTGTCAATAGACATGTGCAAAGCCAGAGACCTCTGGGCGGTCCTGGGTTAACCTAGAGCCACCATTGGCACAGGGAAAATGATGGACAGTGATTGGTAGATGTGAGAACTGAGGGGAGGGAACTTGGATGGTTTCCTTAAAGATAGAGGGGTCTGAGGACTGAAGGGTGGGTTGGAGAGTTTTGGCTCTGAATGGTTGGAGAGGTGCTCTGAGAAGCTTGCTCTGAAGGAAGCTGGAGGTAGAGGCCCTTGAGACTGTTTCTCCATTTTGGTCACGTGAGTAATAGGGACTGATCTCCTTTCTTTGCCCCAGATATCTAAGGGCTTGGGCCTTTTGGCCCAGCCTAAAGAGAAGGGGTATTTAAGCCCTATTCCCTTCTCTCCCCTTTCTCTCTCCCTTTCTCTCTCTATCTCTAATTCCTTTCTTCCTCCTGTTTGTAATTAAACTCTATAAAAGGCTGACGGCTGACTTGAGTTTTCATTTAGGAATTACATAGCTGAATTCCTTGGCGACCTTAAATTAATATATATCAGTCTTTTAAAGTGATTTCCTTGTCACAAATCGAGAGGGCTTTTCATGAGGATTAAATACAGTCTAGCTTCAGATATATCAAAAAGGTCAAGCTGGAATGCCAGGTAACATGTAGCTAAGTAGGGGAAAGTGATTAAGTACATGTGAAGGGAAATAACTTTATGTCTTATAACCTATAAGTTAATAATTGAATTTTGGGGTGTCTGGATTCATTTTATGAAGTGATCCACTTCAATAAGAGTAATGAATAGAGATACTAATTGATACTATGAATTCTAGTGTGAAATAGATACAACAAATTATAAATTGGAATAATGTTGATGGACTTAAATTAGGAATGTAGCAATGTTTTGAGCTAGAAAGAGACTAAACTGGAGGTTCTATTCTACTTTAGACAGGTTTGAGAGAAGTACAGGTAAATGCTTTGCACCTCAGTTTGGTTACATTGAAACATTGCTAAAGGACTTAATCATAGTTATTTGGAAGTGTGGAGTTCAAATTGAAATCCACTGAGACTAAATTATTATGAAGGGGGTTTGATACATTCAAACTTTTACATTATAGTGAGCTCACTGGTTAAAGAAGGCCAAGATTGCTAAGTAATAAAATCTAAACCAAGGCCAGCAGCCTTGGGATAAAATTGTTCAGAAGCTAATAACCCCTTCCTTGCACCCAGGAAGGAGAAAGAAGTGCTTATAACATTATGAACTGACATAGGGGCTTCCAAGAGTTAACAACCGCTGTGTGATAGAACTTAAAGATGAGTGTATCTTAATTGTAGAAACGGAGGTTTTAAGGTGCTCAAGCAAGCAAATATTGCCAGCCCTGGCTTTTTTTTTTTTTTTTTTGCAGCTGTGGAATCTTACTACAAACATTCCAGGTCCAGAATGATAAAATGAGTTGAGTGATATGTAATTTATAAGTTGCCTCACACGAGTTTTGGGGATTTGTTGTTTGATATTTTGATTACATTTTGATCTGTGTAAGGATATATGTTGCAAACAGTAGCCAAAGAGTGGGTAGGATGTTTAAAATGGCATATATTTGAAAAATTCTTGCTCAGAATTTTATGATTGTTATGTGAGTTGCTGCTAAAATATGTGTTTAAGTATTGTTTAGATGTGAACAAAAGCTCATTGTAAACCTGTGCCATAGCTTTTGTTCAATACTCAGTGGTTACCTCAGTTTACCAATTTGTACTATGAACTGAAATTTATAATAGATGAGCACTATGCTAAAGATAGTGGTTCGATGAGGTAATCCTTTAAATCAGAATTCATTTCAGTTACCAATTAGCAATTTAAGTGATATCACCAGTATGTATGTTTGACTTAAGTTAATCAGAAAAGGTAGGATGGTGTGTTGGATTTGAATTTGGAAGAAAGGGACTTTGATCTAAAGTCCATAAAGCTTTAGTATCTGAGTTTGTAAAGAAAGAATGGAAGTTGGGTTCTGCTTTTTAAGCGGAGGGGTTTTGAAGGAAGAAAGAGAGAGAGACAGAGAGGGAGAGAGAAGGTGAAAGAGAACAGATAAATGTTCTGCTCTCATAATTAGATCTTTAAGTTAGGGAAAATATATAAAATTAATGTATGTGTTGCGGGAAAATCACACATGATTCTTTAATTTCTCTTTAGGGACAGTTACCCTGAAGTGATTCCTGTATGGCCTTGTCTTAGTCTTTCAGATGGCCTAGCTCCAGGAGATGATATAGCCCTGATTTATATTACTATGGAGCTAGTTAATTCAACACTCATGTTTTTTTATTTCAGATTTTGTGACTAAAGTGTGATATGTAAATTATTCCCAAAATATGTAAGAATAACTGCTATAACTCATAGGCTTTAAGAAATCCTTAGAGAGGGTAAATGATCAGAAACGACTTGTTTGAGGGTATGGAAATTTGTTTCTGGACTGCTGATAAGCAAAATTTCTCTCTAATGGGTGAGAGTTGTCTTTTAAAGCAAAAGAAGGCTTCTGGGATTTAATGGTGACAAAGCACACCAGGGACAGAGAAAGTCCTGGGATGGTTACAGAGGCATTTTCTGGTCTCACCTGGAAATGGACCTTTTCTGACCATCATGGGCCAGTGATAGCTTTGACCTGCATGTGAAGCCACTCACTGTGTCCTTGGTGGCATGAGGAGATATTTTCCCTTTCGGGCCTTCTTCCTTCGTGATAATTCCCATAATCAGCACATACTGCAAATTGTGATATTAAAGTTTCCATTTCCTCAAATAACCCTAATAATTGGGAATTCTCAAATTGTTGGGAACATACTTTGAGAAGTAGGTGAAGTTTATTCATAGATGGCTTGTATTTGCAGCCTTAATTTACCACAGTTGAAGTTTGGATCTTGAGCTTGGAAATATAGCTCACAGCCTTCTTGAATTTCCCCCAGAATCTGGGGTAAAGCAATACATCTGTAAGATATTGTTACTCCAGTATTTATAGATGTTTATAGTTAATGTGTACTTTGCAAAAGGATATTCTTTAACAGAGACATCACATACCAGCTCTGCAAACAACTCAGGAATCCGATTTCCTAAAGGGATCTATTCCTGTCAGAAGATGATTTCTGAAGATGGAGTCTGTTGGCTAAGATACCCAAATACAAATGTGTAATGTTAATTCCTATTGTACTAATCTTCTGTTTCTGTCCAGTGTTCTCGTGTTTTCCCCAATCCTGGTTTCTGCACTTCTGTCTTAGGGCTGGCTCTCCCACTTGTGACCTGTCTGCCCATTGGGGGAAGCAGTGGCTAGACACCCTTCAGATCTCCAAAAAGGTCTCCACTGACCTGGGACCCCAGCATTCACTGAGGACATGCCCCTAGAGACCCTGTGTCTGTGGCCTTCTGCTCCCTGTTCAAGTTTTGGTTACTCCCCTGTGGAGTATGTGTTCATATGCATTTGTAACCTCAGCAACCATTCCAGCCTGAACAATCTCTCTCTCCTGACAATAGGCAGGGACAGCTCTACACCCATTCTCAGCTCTGAAGGAGCTACAGAATACATGGACCTTCACCCTTTTTCCCTTAGATACTTGGAGGGGAGGGGATAGGACAGCAGGGGGGCACTGAACCTGGTAGGGCCTGAGATTCTGGCCCTCCTGGAGGCTGTGTGGTTCCCCTATGGATGGCTGGGCCTGCCAGATGGTAGGACTCACTTACCAGAAGCAGTGGGGAGATAGCTAGCAAAGAGAATATATGACACCACATATAAGTGATATGCTGGACAGAGGCTTTGCCTTTCATAATATGCACTGAATCTGCAAAGACATCACTTAGAGATGTGAAACATGTGCATGGGTTAATCAAAAAGGGGGACTGAAGGAACCAGGGGGCACCCGGTGAAGAGGGCTGGAGCCAGGAGACAGTGGGAGGCAGACTTTACAGAAATCAAGCCAGGGAAAAATGGGTACAGGTGTCTTTCAGTCCTGGTAGACACTTTTTCAGGTAGGGTAGAAGCATATCCAACAAAACATGAAACTGCCTCAGTAGTAGTTAAGAAATTAACATCAGAGAGCATTCCTGGGTTTGGACTCCCACTGGGAATAGGGTCAGATAATGGGTCTGCTTTGGTAGCCAGGGTGACTCAACAATTCGAAGGAGACCCTGACAAAATTGGTCCTGAGTGTGTTGAGAACTGGGTAAGCCTCCTCCCCTTTGTGCTCCTGAGGGCCTGGTGCACCCCATATGTACAAGGTATTATCCCATTTGAAATATATACCCATTTGAAATTCTGTTCAGTAGACCCCCCTCCCCTCCTTCCTAAATTGGGACTAGAAAATTTGACTGAATGTGATAACCAATATCTGTTCTCTTCCCTGAAGGCTTTAGATAAGCTCAGGAAAACTATCACTCAAACTCTCCGGACCACCCATCCCTCACCCCACCGGATGTGACCTGCCCCTTTTTATAGGTGAAATCAGGAGATTTTGTGAGGGTTCGGAAGATTCCAGCAGGGGCTCTGGAATGGTGAACTGGATCTTACGTGATAATACTGACCACCCCAGAGCTGTAAAGGTGGCAGGAAAGAAACGCTAGATCCACTGGGTGTCTCAACTGAAACCTGTTAAACCAAGGGCAGCAGCGCAAGGAGCAGAGCAGTGGAAGGTCACCAAAAGATCAAGATTCCTAGACATTGAACACTATGGGAAAGGGAGGATGGGGTGGAGCTATGCTTGGACTTGGACTTTTGGGATTTTGAGAAATTAGTCTATCCTTCCAGGTAATTCAATACCAATGGGTCATCAGTAGGACAGGGGATGGGAAGGAATTAATTAGTGACAGACTTTTGATTTGTGTGATTTACTTGGGAGTGAATGGAAGATCCCTCAGACCCTTTCATGTGCAACCTCATGGGGACTCTGTATCTATCAGAAGCCCCTGTCTAGGCTTGCCCATCTACAGGGCCACCGTCATGCAAATCGGGGAGAATTCTATTGTGCAGCCTGGGAATGTGGAACTGTTGCCCGTGGCACCGGGAGGACCCCAATATCATACTACAAAGGGAGCGAAGCAGGGCCTAGGACGTCCCCCTCGATTTCAGGAATCCCCTTTCCCTGACTATTGAAAACCTAGAGGATAAAGGATGGTTACTAGGCTGGACGTGGGTTGGAGGTGAGAGGCCAGGACCCAGGGAGAGAATTTACAGAGTGGCAAATAGCTGACAAGATGCAACCTTCACCAGTCAGCCAGAACCCAAAGGTCCTTGTGGGATTGGGCAACCATTTGAGACTGCCATCAAGTGCCCTCACAAAGAGCGATCCCTCCTCACTATGTTCACAACCGTCTTTTTAGATCTTAGTGAATTAGAAATGTCTTAATTTCCTTGAAAAATCACTGTCCTCTCTGGCAGAAATGGTTCTCCAAAATAGACAGGGACTCAACCTCCTTTTCTTTTAGCAGGGGGGTCTCTGCGTGGCATTGGGAGAATCCTGATGTTTTTATGCTAATCATTCTGGAATTATACAGGAATCTCTGGCCTTGTTCAGGGGAAGGATCCAAGTAAGGACCCGGCTAATGCTCAATCCAGCAATTGACACTCCAATCCTTTCTCTTGGTCTCCATAGCTAACTACTTTGATCATGGCCGGGGCAGGACCACTTATATTATTAATAGTGGGCCTCTTAATAGGACCCTGCCTGATCAACCATTTTATGTCCTATATCCGTCTGAATCTTCAGGCTATTAAGCTTTTGGCCTTAAGATCACATGATTCTCCTCTGTCTGATGAGTCAAGGGTTTGACTCCCCCCCAACAGAAAAAGGAGGGAATGTAGTAGCCCCAGAAAGACCAAAGACGGAAAATTAAAGAGATAGCCCCTTCACCACATTTTTAGGGGACCCTTCGGGACAGGAGGTCAAACTTTTTATGTAGATAACAATCTGGCAGGAGACAAGGAGGAATTTCAGGAACATCAAAGGGTCAGCCAACTGATATTTGACCGACCTTTGTATCTAGGAACCCAATATAACCTGTTCTCTAATCTACAACTGCGTAGTTTTCCACTAGGGAATTCTGCCCCAACTGCTAGATTCTTTATTTCTCTCTTTTATTAATAAATTACGGTTCCAATAATCAATATTCTAGGTGTTTGACCTCATTTGTGAAGTGTCCCACTTCAGTTTAAACCCTTATGTTCCATCATGGAATCAATACTATTCACCAAGGCAGTAGAGTGGTAATTGGCATGGGCACTGTACCCCCAGAAACTCAGGTGAACTATTATCAGGGAAACTCCCTTGCCTTTGCATCCTCTGACTCAACCTAGAAACACCCAATGACCCCCTTTTGTCCTCTAGATTTAAGATGGACAAAGAGATGAATCTTTATGCCTCCAGGCAGACCCAAGTCAAATGACCACCTCACTAACACTCAATAGGTCATGTCCACACCAGGACACAGCATATAAAAACCCCAGAACTCATGTGGTCTGGGAGACAGCCTTTCCATCCATGCTGTCCCCATGGAGAAACAGCCTTTCCATTCATGCTGTCCTCCCAAGGAACTGCTCCCCATCTTGTTGTTCCACCTTGCTATCCTCTTGGCCATTCTCAACATTACTTTCTAAATTAATAAATTTCTCTTTTTGTTTTTAAGCTAAGTTTGGGAGTCTTGCATTCTTGCAAAGGGTATCCTTCCCAAACCCCAAAGGTATCCTTCCCGCCCATAACAGTAATGGCTAAGGAATGGGGGTCAAATAATTTACACAGTGTCACACAGCTAGGAAGTGCCTGAAATCAGATTTAAACTCCGGACCTCCCATCTCTAGACCTGGTTCTCAATCCACTGAGCCATCTAACTGCCCCCCTTTGATTTTTTTTTAAATCAACTTAACCAATGTTCTCTTTTATTTCCTTTTTTTTTATAAAAACAATTCTTGGCCTTATTTATTAGTTCAATGGGTCTCTTTCAATTATATTAATTTCTCCTTTAATGTTTAGAATTTCTAATTTAGTCTAATTGAGGATGTTTAATTTGTCCTTTTTTCAATATTTTTTAGGGGGGGTTGCATGCCCAATTCATTGATCTCCATTTTTTCTCTTTAATTGATGTAAACATTTAGAGAAATATTTCGTTTTGGCTATATTCCATAAATTTTGATATTCATTGTCATTGTCTTTAATGAAAGTATTGATTATTTCTATAATTTGTTCTTTGACCCATCCCATTCTCAGTATTAGATTATTTCATTTCAAATTAATTTTTTATTTCTCTTTACATGGAGCGTTAGGATTTAAATTAATGTCCAATACTCCAAGAAATATATTTTATAAAGTTTATTAATAATCACTTGAAGTATAATATATAACAGGGAAATAAAAGGGGGAAAACCTAATTATCTAACAAAATTAAAAACATGTGAGTAAGTTCTCAGGCCACCTCCACCACACTGATCACATCAAGAGAGAGTAAGAAGCAGGGCTACACAAAATTTATAACCTCCCTCCCTACACTCATCTACATCACAGATGAAAGCTCACAAAGACAATCGTGATCCTCAGTTACAAATCCTTGTTTATTTCTTGGTTTGAAATATCTAGATCTGAAAGAATGAAGTAGTAGAGTTTTTATCTTTTTTTATCAATTTAATTTAATTTCTCCTCTAAAATTTTGGAAGATTTGCAATTGGTCCATATAAATTCAGTATTGATATAACTTCGTTGTTTATAGTACCTTTTAGCAAGATGTAATTTCCTCACATCGTTTAATCGGATCACTTTTGCCTTAGATCATGATTGATACTCCTGCTCTTTTTACTTCACAGAATACACAATAAATTCTTCTCCATTCCCTGCCTTTACTTACTGTGTGTATTTCTCTGCTTCAAGTGTGTTTTGCTTCTATTTCATGGATGAGTTCATCCCATTCACATTCAGTTATATTGATTCTGCTCTTTTTTCTTTCCTATCCTCTTTATTTACTTTATTTTATTATTTACTTATTTTCTTTTTTTACTCTCTTCTCCACCCCACATTTTATTCACCTTTTACTTCTCTATAGGGTATGATAGGATTCTATGCCTCAATGAATATGGTTGTTATTCTCTCTGTGAGTCCGTTATGATGAGAAATACGGTTTTCATCTTTCCCTTGGCTCTAATAGTTTTTTCCACACCTATTCGGGTGAGAAAATTTACTCCATTACCCCTCTCTCTTCCCTTATCTCTCAGTACAATCCTCTTTTTAACACCTTGATTTTTTTAATATTATATTATATCCTACATCCTGTCTAATTCTGATTTTTTAAAAATTAAGAATTACAAATATCTTCTTTCTATGTAGGAATGTTTGACCCTATTGGGTCTCTTCACTTTTTCTCTTTCTTATTTACATTTTTAGGCTTCTCTTATGTATTGTATATGGACATCAAGTTTTTATATTAAGTCTGCTCTTTTCTTCAGGAATGCATGGCAGTGTTATAAGAAAATAGGTCCTGTCATGAAGTGCCTTTTGTGAATGTGTATTTCTTCTATTAGCACAGAAAAAAAAAACACCAGGAAAGACAAGATAGAAGGTTCTAGCAGAATGGAAAGATATAAGCATGACAGGAGTATATTTCATGGATCCTCTTTATGGAGCACTGGACTCAAGAGTCGGGATTGAGGAAAACTCTGACTTTGCAAAGAAACATAGGAGGGTAAAGAATTGATCTGGGACATAGAAGATAGGCTCAACTTAATGGGATTCAATAGGATAGCTCCCTTGAATTCCAGAGATCAACCCTCATACCCCAAACCTCAATGAATTACCTCATTCCTGATTCACCCCATTCTCTTTTCATTATCCTATAACCTCTGTGGTCTCCTCAGGGAGGCAGTCTTCCACCTGCACACTGACTCCCAGACATTCAAAATGGCTTACAAATTAATAAATTTCTGTCTTTGTTTTTGAGCTAAGTTTTGGAGTCTTACACTCTTACAAAAGATAATCTGTCCCAAACTTGGGGTTTAACCTCAGAACTCTCCCACAACAATAATAAATACAGGAGCCTGAGAACAAGAGAGTCTGAGAAAAATATGGGTTTTTTCTGGCATCACAGACACATCTGGATATTGAAGCCATAAAGGAGTTTTGTTTTTTTTTTTTAATGTAATGTGTGTGTCCTCTTCTAATTTCCTTGTAAGATGCAAAGAAGAAAACTGAAAATGTTTCCTAGTTGAAAATTGGCGGCCAGGTGTTGTATATAGTAATTCCAAAATGTAAGTTTAGTTTTAGGCAAGATGCAACTCTGCTCTTTGAGTAGGTATTAGACTTACCAATCTGTTACCTTTTCTGAAACAAGGGATAATGAGAAAAGAGATGAATTATTCATGTCTTCTGAATTCCAAAAGTTGATATCCTCATGGATCTAAATATAATTCCAGGAGGCTAAGATCAAATGAATTCTGGGAGAAATCACAGAATAGTTAGGGTTCTGATTAGGGTAAGCTGGTTTGTGACTCACAATGGAACCCCAATAATCCTTTGTAATGTCATTGATTTTCATATGCAGTATTCATTCCTCTCTAATATGGAAAAATACTGTGTATTCCTGTGTCTGGGATCTAGGTCAGAGACAGTCTTGTCAATTGCTTTTTGTATTTTCTTTGACCTTGAGAATTCCAAAAAATGCATCTTATCATGATAGAATTTGCTTAATAAATGAAGTGGGGTAGTGTTTTCCTGGCCTATGTGACATGTCCATCAATGGGGATGAAGAGAAATGTGTTTTGCCCCAAGCAAGCAGCTTGTGTGGGCAGAATCCCTTTTTTCTTCCCTTTTCCTCTCCCCCCCACTTCCCATTGCCCACTGCTTTCTTAAATAAAACCTCATTTTCTCTGCCAGCTTCTTATCTAAGTCCCTTGTGTGCTCATTAGGGTGATTTCTGGGGGTGTAAGCTGAAAAATGGGCTCCTCTCAATGTGGCATTTATGGAGAGGATTTTCAGATAATGAGGTATTTATTGGCTCAGAACAACTTCAGGAAACTTCAAGAGATAAAGGAATGAAGACTCAAAATGAATAAGACAAGATTTATACAACTTAAACTGTACTAGGTTGGCTGTTCACACAATAGGTTCAGTTGCAGGTCAAAAAGATGCAGAAATAAGAAAGATTCAGAAGGCATTTCTTCTTAAAATGTGTTCAGAATAATGCTTAGTAAAAGACTGGGGAATTTCTTGGGGAAAGAATTTCACTAAAACTTTGCATTGCAAAGAAAAAGAGAAAAAAACATGGATTATTTAAGTTGCATTTGATTATCATTTCCAAAGTCAAAAGAACAAAAGTTGGGGCAAGGGATAGTCTAGCTTCTATTTTAGTGTTCATTCAAAATTTCTCATGGCTAACTATAGCAATGTTAGGAGGAAGGACAGCAGGGATTGTGTTCTCAAATGCCTCCTAAAATGCCCAAAATAGAGACAGCTTTCATACTGAAATTACTAGAAGTGTCTGAAAAGAGCAATCTTCTTGCACATCAACAAAAAGAATAGAGGAGCCCTCAGATACAGAAAGAATCTCATAGGGAAATGGAGAAATCATTTCTGAAGGAATTTCACAAGACATAAAGAGCAGGACAAAATAATATGAACACAAAGCATGTTCACACAGAGAAAAGTTGTTCTCCTCTTATCCAAATTTTAAAAAATTTTATCTAAATTTTATATAAAAGAAACAGAAAAAAGAAATTACACTTCAAAGTGCCATGCAAAGTATGCATACTGGCGGAACATTTGTGGGCCAGGACTTGTGAGAAAAGCTCGGTAATAAAGGCAGCCTTACCAACTCAGTTATTAGAGAAGCTTATAGACTAACTACTCTGGCACTGTTTATGAAGATCTGAGCCAGTTTTAATTATTACATCTAGAAGATGACCCTGTGGGCACCAGGCAAATGAAAATAAATTCTGTTTCAACGCATGATTTTGTAGTCATAAGAAATATTTTACCAAGGAACGATCTCCAGAAAATAAATCTTCCTGTAGGTGTCTTATTGAAAGGCAACATGGAGATAAATATAATAGATAGTTCAAGGAGCTATCCATTTCCCAAACCTATAATCCAAGTCAATTTCAGCTAGATATAGGTGTGAATGGAATCCCAGACAAAATAAAGAGCCATTAACTCTTTGGCAGAACTACCGGTAACGGTGGTAAATAAACATGGGAAGACATCTCACCAATAAATATTTCATTTCTATGATGACAAACCAAGCCATAAACTCCTGCATATGAATTTTACATTTTTGAAAAGGGCCTTGAATATTTATAGGAATTATTTCCATCTATTCCAATTGCCTATGTTTGTTTTAAAATTCATTTTTCACCTATGTATGATTTTAGAAATTCTTGCTGACCCTTGGCTTTGGTTGCAATATTATCTTTATACTGGATCAAAATTAAATCAAGCTGCCAAATAACGTCTCAAGAGCTCATAAGCTCTTTCTCTAAAGCTCTTGTAAGATAACCTATCAATACAACCAACTCATCTGGGCATCTGAGACATGGAATGTTCAATTTAAAATTCCTTATTTTCAAACAAGCCATATGATTTGTCAGAGCAGACAACTTTTATTTGCTTAAATGTCTCCCTGCAATCTCAGAAGTATATAGTTCAGGCATATTCATCTTTAAATTTTATCATACAATAGTTACCAATTTCATAGTCATTCTTATTTATTGTATTAGTAATTATATATTTTTTTTTCCTGTATTACTACCTGAATTTCAATGTAAAATAATTACATGTGAGGAAGGGCTTAATAAGTTTGTAGGAAGTTCCAAGTCTTCAGCAATATTATCTCAAAGCTGTTTTGGCTCTCCTAGTTAATGTATATTGCTTGGGAAACAAGGAAATGAGAAACCTCACAGACAACATTAAACATATACTTCTTACAGTTTCGGGTTTCTATTTTAAACAATTTTTTTTAAATAAGAGAATTATTTCATTCTAAATTTCAAAGTAACATTTTAAACATTTAACTGACAATATTTTTTTTAATATGGGATTAATTTGGGCATAAGTTTGAAAATGCTCTTAAACTTTAATTCCTTTTGATCAAGATTCAAACAATTAATGAAAAGGTTCATAATATCAAACTCTTTAAACTACTGTAGTTAATACTATGTTGATAGAATTTGCATTTCACTTGAACTTTCACAATTCACTAATTTATAAATTGGTTAAACAAACAAAAATAAATAAAGAGTTTGGATGATCACAACCATATTATTCTTTTAGAAGGGTAGGTTAGAAAGTAGCACACTTTTTACCTTTGAGGTAAAAAATCAAATTAGGTGAGTCAAATAACATCCAATTAATCTTTTTGCCATTAGTGAAAATAATTTCTACAATAAGGCTTAGATAAACCCTTCAGAAATGTAATTTTACAAGTATAATTATTTACTTGATATTTACCAAATCAAAGATTATTACATAAAATGAAATTATTAAAACTTTTATTATTAATAATAGTACACATGGCATCTGTAATCATATAAAATCTAATAGACAATTTGCACATATTGAATTATAATTCTCATGTCCTGTACTTTAAAACTTTCAAACTTTAGCACAAATAGGAAATTAAAATGCTGCTGTCAAAATAACAAATACACTCATTCTAATTTTGAAATAAACACAATTTAGAAAGTCCAGTGGAAAAGTATTAAGTATTTTTCTTTACCATATAACTACTTTCTCATTAAGTTTGTGTCTATCCTGTATTTTTAGTTTCTTTCAATGTAGCTACCATTGGAAAAGAAGAAAGAGGATCATATAGATATTTCTTATTTCCATTATCAGTTATTATAATTGATTCTGTCATGGATGATCAAACCAAGAAAATTGCTAGGACTGATGAATAAGGCAGAAAGGATAAAACATGATGGTACCAAGCACAAACAATAGAGTAATATTCCCTTAATTGCTTTTCACTTTGCTAAATTCTCACTGTTGTTACTTCCTCCAAATTTCTCTTAAGTGACAAATCTTGACAAAAGCAAGTCCCCACATCCCCACATTTTGCATGATTGTATTTAAGTGGCTGTAACTCTCTCTTCCTCTCTTTTGAAGTCAGACAATTCTTTTGTTTTAGTTATTATTAACAAAACTTTATAAAATATAATATTTAGTTATTGATAATTATTTTAAAACCCACAAGGCACAAACGGAAGTTCCTAGGTTTAATTCAGGCAGGCCCACTGGCTCTTTTCCTGACCCCTGGACATGCCTCACTAGAAATTATAGAGACAATATACAATGAAGACACAACACTTAAAACAACATAAGTCCAATAAAAAACCTCCTAAAAAACAGTTTATCTCAGATCATGATGGTTGGGATCTTTCATTAGGAGGAGTCAGAAACCAGACTCCAAAAGAGTTCCCAGGCATCCCCTTGAAATTTTACTGAGAGACTACAGAAATCCTGAGGCCCTTCTTCAGTCCTAAATCTGGAGTGTTAATTTGCTAGACTCAAAATTATCCCTGGGCCATCTTCCACAGTCAAAGATTCATTTTTAATTGTGGGAAATTAGAGCTGGAAGTCTCACCATGCCCAGCCCATAGCAAAGACCCTGTTTAGTTATACAACCATTTATTTTATATAGGCTAAACACCACATGAACTTAACAAATCATAATGTCCAGAGTATGTTAAAATTTGTTATAACCTTCTGATAACAATTTGGTATTATTTCATAAGAATTAATAAATTCTAGCACAGGGTTAAAATAAGATATATTATAAAGCATTTTAATTCATCTTATAACTAGTAGTCCAGAACCATCATAGTGACTGGAGGGGAGTTAAATCAGAGGACCCTCTGAGGAGCCTGCAGTGGGTATAAATATCACGGGATCAAATAACACCTGAGCATGCTTGTTTCCTATTTATCTTATTAGACCAGCAATGTATTTATCATTCCTGAGCACAAGTTCCATCCTATGCCCAACTCATCTTGCTGCATGTGTAATGTGTACATTCCCTACAAATCTGAAATGTTTATTCCTCCAACTGAAGCTCTTAAATCTAATTATAATATTCTAATATGCCAAACTATATCCTTTCTAATACTACAATTAATAATAATAGTTTAAATCCTACACACAGTAACTGGGCCTAACTTTTTTCTAAAAATCACAGTTGCAATTACCATCCTTAAAGACTGATTTTTGGTTATTAATGTGTGAAGTGGTTATATCCCCAAAATTACTCTAATGAGCAGATGGAAGACTTGATAAAATGCTGGCAGAGAAAAGCTGTTTAATTCGGAGAAAATATAGGGCAGTGGGAGATTTGGGGGGAAGGGAAGAAAAAGGGATTCTGCCCACACAAGCAGTTTGCTTGGGGCAAAAATGTCCTCTCTTCTTCACATTTTTATAAGAATCCTAATACAATTCTCCTCCTCACCTCTGTCCAATCGTATAGGATTCTTCTATAGCTTCTATAGAAGCTGTGATGTTTCATTTCTTAAGGATGTGATTTTCAATATTACATACTCTTAAAGATCACCATAATCCAGAAAACCCAACTATCATGGGATTCCCAGGCTGGGACTATAGTGATACTTTTTCTTCCCAGGGTACAGATAAACTCTTCTCAAGGTTTTTGAAAATAGATCAGGAAAACTAGAAGTTTTATCAGGGAGGAGGGCAGGCAGTTTTTGTCTAAGTAACAGTAACACTAAGGGTTCTTGAGAATTGGCCTTACAAGTCAAATACTACTCTAAAAATTACACACTGAATCTCATCCCACATATTATCAATAATAAAAAGTCAATAAAAGCAACTTCAAGTATGACTACAGTGAAAGTTCTTTGGTTGTTTTTTTTTAAGGTTTACTTAATATATACAAGAGAATTAAAGTTGCATACTGTTCACTTGGAAAAATGCAGAACTACTAAAGTAGACAAAAATCTTCAATCAGGATAAGAGACAATGATCAATATTTCCCTGCCACAAATCAAGAACTAAATACCACACAGAGCCAAAGCTCTGAGAGTCTAGGAACAGTGTCTCTGGGAGAATGCACAGCCAAAGAGATTCTCCTAAGAGTAACAGAACTTGTGGTCTTATGTAGTTTGGGGAAGGTACAAAGGGCAGGGAAATATGATTGATTAACTCTACAGTGTTTACAAGAAAATGGTTAGCCCAGGGTTTGATTAACAGGAATTTACACTCAATACAAAGAGATGTTTCCAACCTGTGACTGGACTATGGGGAGGGGTTTCTGATTAATGTAGATTAACTTTTAAAACAAAAAGGGTAACTAAGACTTAATTGCACACTAATCTTATGGAAACTGGGATCATTAAATACCTTAAAGTCTATTGTTCAGTCTGAAGATAGTCAGTCTGGGACTTCTTCCAAAGTAAGTTCCTAAAGGACAAGGTCAAACTTAGGAGTTCCAAAAACCCAACTGACAGCAAAAAGTGTGCAAAACACGTTGTAGGGTGGAAAGCATTTATTCTATGCAAAATCTTACTTGGAAGGGGTGGAGTTACTAATACAAAATAATATTTTATGATTTGTTTTATTTTAATTTTTTATTTTAAAAATATTTTTCCATGTTTACATATTTTGTTTTCTTTCCCTCCTCTCTTCCCTCCCCATTCCCAGATCCAATTTCCACCAGGTTATACAAATGTTATCACTTACACCTATTTCCATATTATTCATTTTTACAATTAAGAAATATTTTAAAACCAAAACCCTAAATCATATATCCATACAGACAAATATCATTTTTTTCTTCTCTGTTTCCACTCACATTTCTTTATCTGATATGGACAGCATTCTTCCTCATAAATCCCTTGGGATTATATTAGCAAACTCCATTACATTATACTGTTCCACAATATTTCACTTTCTGTGTATAATTTTTTCTTGTTTCTGATCATTTCACTCTGTCAGTTCCTGGAAATTCTATAACACTTCGATTTTATTTAGAAATCCTCCAGTCCATCATTCCTTACAGCATAAAAGTATTCCATCATCACCATCAAATACCACAATTGGTTCAGTCATTCCACAATCAAAAGACACCCCCTAATTTCCAAATTTTTTGCCAACACAGAGCATGGATATAAATATTTTTGTACAAATGTTTTTCATTATTAGCTTTTTATTTTCATCTATTTTTTAACTTTATTTCATTTGGTTTTTTTTTTCAAAATATTAGCTACTAATCTTATTAGTTCAATAGTTCTTTTATTTTCAATTTTTAAAAAAATTTAGTAATTAATGTATCCTTTCATTTTTAGAATTTCCAATTTAGTTTTATCTGGGGGTTATAATTATTTTTAAGGAATTTCCATCCTTACTATATTTGTGAAATAATTTGTCAACAAATATTTCTTAAGGCTTACTCTGCACAATATTAGGCTTATTTATTACTGGGAATGTAGAAAATGCCCAAAATGGTTGCTATCTGTAAAAACTGTCATTCTTTGCAATGAAGGTAAATCAGATTCTAAGAAGGTCAAAATCTACTGCGATAGACAACATAAAAACAGGTTTCTTCCTATGAGAAAGGAATTTCTTTCTAAAAGATGGAATTTGAAATGAATCCTAAATGAGGACTAGGAGGGCACGGAAGGGGATAGAAAGTATGCCAACTGTGGAAGACAGCTATTAAAAGTCTCCTCAAAGCAAGATTTAATTGATAAGAACTGAAATGTTGGCTCAACTTTTCAGGAATTCATTCATTATTAAAAGCCATACTAAACATTCCCAACATACCTTAGATAGAGGTACTTTCTTGCACATGCGCACTTTCTTCTAAAGTTCCAAGTAGGCCACCATAAGGGTGGGGGCAGGGATTGGATCCCTAGCAACATAAGGCCAAATGAGAAGCTTTGTTCACCTAGTCTCGTTACTTCTCCCTCCTGAAGTCTCACGATCTTTCCAAATCTCGCGACCTTTCCAGTTCTCGTCCTCGGTCTCGCTTTGTTATTTTGCGTCAGTCAGTCGCTGGGTGCTGAGCTTTGTTCCACATGCTCCCGCTCATGACTCCTTTTTTCTCCCGCAGAAGGCGCCCACAGCCACGTCCAGTGAATGCTGTGGGTCGACATCGAGGAGGAGGAGGAGAAAGAGGAGATGCTCATGAAGAGCATCAGCCTGGGCCTTCAGGACATGTCCCTGCTGTTGGGGCTGTTCATCCTCAGCGAGGTCGCCATGTTGCCAGGCCGCGTGGTGGTGGTTTTCAGCGTACAGTGGGACGGGGACGGGTCAGGCATTCACATCCTCAACGTGAGCTTGGTGGGGCAGGGGCCCCAGCCCGGGGTGGGGGCCGGAGGCGGAGGAGGCGCCGCAGGAGGCGGAGAGGGCGGGGAGGACTTGCTGGAGTGCCGCATGGCGTCCGCCATCTTGGCTCAGTTCGTGCGGCGGTTCGCAGGCAACATCTGCGAGCTGGAATCCTACGGAGGCGTGCACGTGCGGCTTTGGCACAACGGCTGCCCAGAGCAAGTGCTCTTGGAGATGGCCCTCCAGCCCTTGCTGTCCTACCACAACCAGTGCCTGACAGAGCCGCAGGAGATGCCCCGCCTTCCCTTGCTGTCATGCCACAACATTCTCTGCCAGATGGTGCCATGGGAGATGCCCTGCCTGCCCGTATTGCCCTGCCACAACAACCTCTGCCTGGTGGAGCCTTGGGAGATGCTCTCCCTGCATGTGTTATTTTGCCACAACAACCTTTGGCTGGCAGAGTCCGAGGAGATGTTCCTCCTGCTTGTGCTGCCCTTCCCAGACAGCATATGCCTGGAGGAGCCCCACAAGATGTACCTCCTGCCCGAGCTGCCCTTCCAAGACAGCATCTGCCTGGGGGAGCTCCAAGAGATGTTCCTCCAGCCCGTGCTGCTGTTCCACCACAATATTTGCCAGGAGGAGCCCTGGGAGATGTTCTTCCTGCTCGTGCTGCCTTGCCACCACTATATCTTCCTGTTAGAGCCTTGGGAGATATCCCACCCGACCTTGCTGCTCTACCACCACAATATATGCCTGGTGCAGCCTTGGGAGATGCCCCACCTGATCTTGCTGCCTTACCACCTCGACAATATGTGCCAGAAGGAGCCCTGGGTAATGTTCCACCTGACCATGCTGCCTTGCCACCACTACAATATATGCCAGAAGGAGCCCTTGGAGATGTCCCGCCTGACCGAGCTGCCTTGCCACCTCAATACATGCCTGAAGGAGCCTTGGAAATTGCTCACCTTGAGCATGCTGCCCTGCTACAAGGTAGAGTGCCCCATGAAGCTCCTCCTGCTATGGCTGCCCTGCCCCGACAAGGCAGAGCACCCCATGAAGCTCCTCCTGTCATCGTTCTACCCCGACAAGGCAGAGCCCCCCATGAAGCCGTTGGGCTGCCCAGGCAAGGCAGAGCCCCTCGTGAAGCTCCTCCTGCTGTTGCTGCTCTGCCACGACAAGGCAGAGCCCCACGTGAAGGTATTCCTGCTGTTGCTGCCCTGCCACGGCAAGGCAGAGCCCCTCGTGAAGGTATTCCTGCCCATGCTGCCCTGCCACGTCAAGGTAGAGCTCCTGGGGAAGGCCCTCCTGCCCATGCTGCCCTACCACGACCAGGGAGAGTTCCTGGTGAAGGGCTTCTTGTCCATGCTGCTCTGCCACGACAAGGCAGAGCTCCCCCTGAAGCCCCTCCTGCTCCTGCTGCCCTGCCTCAACATCTGCCTGGTGGAGCCCAGAGAGAATTACATGGACGTCGTGCCCATGCTGCCCTGCCAAGGCAAAATCTACCTGGAGGAGCCCAGAGAGATGCCCCACATGTCCGTGCTGTTCCTCAGCAACATCAACCTGGTGGAGTCCCGCGTATTGGTGCTGCCCTTAGACAACAGCTGCCTGTGGGAGCCCTACGAGAACTACATTTCCCACGTGTGCCTGCTGCCCTTCGTAGACATAATCTCCGTTTGGGAGCCCTGCGAGAACTACATGCACTTAGGGTCCGTGCTGACCTTCGTAGACAACAGCTGGCTGGAGGGGCCCCTCGAGATGCCCCACAGCCCCGTGCTGCCCCACAGCCCCGTGCTGCCCTTCCAAGACAACATCTGCCTGTGGGAGCCCTTCGAGAACTATATGCCCCACGTGTCCGTGCTGCTCTCATACGGCAATATCTGCCTCCAGGAGTCTTGCGAGAATTACATGCCCCGCGTGTCCGTGCTGCCCTTATACGCCATCATCTCCGTATGGGCGCCCTACGGGAACTCCATGCATTGCATGTCCGAGCTGCCCTTCGTCGTCAACAATTGCGTGCAGGAATCCTGCGAGAACTACATGTTCCGCATGCTCGTGCTGCCCTTAGGCGACAACAGCTGCGTATGCGAGTCCTACGAGAGCTACATGCGCTGCGTGCCCGTGCTGCCCTTCAACGACAGCATCTGCGTGCAGGAGTGCTGCAAGAACTACAGGTCCCAGGTGTCCGTGCTGCCCTTCGACTCCTCAGCGCCCTTCATCGCCTCCATTTCCATACTCTGCCTGCCCATCCATCTCGTTGGGGACCAGCCCTGCGGCTGCCAGCCAGAGTTCACCAGAGATTACTACGAGACCGAAGTGGACTTTTGCTACTCCCAGTGTGGCGGCACCCCAGGGCCCTGCTACAACCCAGAGGAAGGCTACGGTTTCGCCTGCCGCTGCCCAGAGGGCTTCGCAGGTAAAGAGTCTGGGATGAAGGAGTGATGGAAACTGGGTTAGGGTTAGGGGGGTTAGGGTAAATAGAAGAGAATGTTCTCTGATGGAGGGAGAAGTGTATATTGATTGAAGAAGGTGGTTTAGAATGAAGATTCCTAGTTATGACATATATGTGCTTTGATGGGGAGGTATTCAGGGTCATGAGTAGGGACTGGAAATGATAGATCATGCCCATTGTTGGGAAAGTTTAGGGAGTAGGGGGGAACAGATGACCAAGCCTGGAGTTCTGGCTGATCTGGGTTGATATTTGCTATCTGGAATGTGTGACCCTCAGCATGTCCCTTAACCCCCCATTGCCCAGCCCTTATCACTAAGGTTTAGTATTGATTCTAAGGTAGAAGATAAAAGTTTGTAGAAAAAAAAAGAAGGAAGTATAGGGAGTGAAGTTTATTAAAGAAAAAATGTGAGTGGAGAGGGATAACTGGTAATGGAGAGTGAAATAGGATGGGGATACTGATGGGGCCTTGCTGAAGAAGCCAGATAGGTAAGAAATAGTTGGGAAGGGGGGTTCTCAGATTTTCACTACAAGGCACATAATTAGGGACATCAATCTCTAATTTGTCACAAAATCCTTAGAAGGCATCTCAGAGAGATGAAGCAGCTTGCCCAAGTTTAAACAGTGCTAGAGTTTAGTTCAATATTTATTAAATGGCTGTTATTTGTAAGATATTGTGATTAAGTGACATGGATATAAAGGCATATTAAAACAATCCCTACCTGCAGAATCTTACACTGTGCTGGAGTTTGGGTAGAGATGGGATTTATGACAAGTACAAAGGCATATATTTAGTATAAGGTCAGGAGTAATAAAGCCAAAGGAAATTCTGACAGGGATTTAGGAATTTCTGAGGAGACATAGGAAGATCATTTTCAGTCTGGGCTAGGTAAGAGGAAAGTTTTTTAAATATGGAGGTGAGGGAAGTGTATTCAGGAATGAAGTATGGAACCATTAGTATTCTGGTTTGAATTTTATCATAGAAACAGTAGGGGAGCCAAGGCACATACCCTAGGTATAGATATAGATATAGATATAGATATAGATATTATTTGACACTTTCGTGAAAGATGGATTGAAAGGGGGAGAGGTTAAAAGATGGGAAACCAATTGTGTTTTTAAAAATTCAAATAAATGCTTATTAGGTCTGAACTAGGATAGTGACTTCTGGGGAGAAGAAAGAATGGAATGAACATGAGAGATACTAAGAAGTTAGAATAAACTGGGTGTGAAATGCCTGGGTATAAAAGTGAAGGAGAGAAGAATACAACAGTATTTTGAGATTATGAATTGAGGTTATTCCTGACCTTCATGGATGTAGGAATTCTGGAAGGAAAATAAATCATCCCTCTAGAGTCCAACCTGAAAGTGTCTTCACTTAGGATAATGAATTGAAAAGAGTGAAGACTGAAGAGTTCAGAGAAATTGAAGAAGGGTTAGATGTTAAAAGACAGGAGAGTTGAAAGCACAGGACAGTCATCAAAGAGGGAAATGTGAGTTTAAGATCATGCAGATGGTGAAGTCTTAGATATGATCATTCTTATAGCAGATTGAAGTGAAGTGAGATATAGGGCATGAAAATTGAGGAACTGGATTATCCAAGAGGTAGCTAGGCTTCAAGGAGGTGCTAAGTCAGGAAGACTCTTCTTTATAAGTTCAAAACCAGACTCCAACGGAACTGAACTGTATGACCCTAAGAATTAGATGTGATTCAAAAAATGACTGAAAAACATAACCAGGAGGCCACAGTATTTGAAGGATTCTTGATATTAATAAAAATAGTCAAGAAGTAACACAGAAAGAGAGGGATACTATGTTTGGAAATGACCAAATAAAAAAAATGTTTTAATTGAGAAAAAAAAGATTACACTAACCAAAAAAAAAGAGAGAGAGGGATACTAAGGACCAAATTCTGAACACATTAAGGAAGGAAAGGTCCCTAAAGGTTAATAGGAGAAGGAATAGAATTTCAAAGAGGAGAAATTGTTTCATGTTCGGTGACCACAGGAGGATCTGAAAATGGGAGAGGAGGCAGGGTATTTATTTATTTATTTTCCTTTTGAACAAATGGGGGTGGGGGGCTCTAAAGGATAGAATGTCTTCCAAAGAAAGGCCAGTTTCTTTGAGCTCCGGATGTATAAAGGTAGAAAATAAAGAGTCTAAAGTTGAAGGGACAGGAAAAGAGGGAAGGAAGGATGAAGGAAAAAGCATTTACTAAATGCTGCTTATGTGTTAAGCTTTATGGTAAACATTGGGGATACAAATACAAAAAAGTATCATAGACTGTCCTCAAGAGAAAATCGAGGACAATGGAACAGGGGAAGGAGCAGGTCCAAGATGAAGGTACCTTGAGAAATAACAGTATTTTGAATTCTGGTGCTTACTTGAATGAAAAATAAGAGGGAAGATTTGAAGGACCTATGGAAGGAAAAGTAACTATGGTGGGGTTTTTTAGGAGTTAAACATAGAAGATGCTAATGGAGATTTGAATTCTGCCTTCCCATTTGAGTTGAGCACTGTTGTTATAAATATGATAGACTTTGCTGAGATAATTCCTCCTCATTTTAAATGAGACAAAAATAGAGTATCCCCAGAAGAATTTAAAAAGTTGCTTTAATTAGTATTTCTCTAATCAAGAGGGATTTAGAACATTTTTACATTATCATTGACAGGTTTGTTTTCTTCATCTGAAAACTGACTTTTCTTAACTTTTGAACATTTGTCTGTATTCTTACAATTTTGATTTAATTCTTTATATGTTTGAGAAAGGAGACTTTAATCACGGACATTTGTTATAGCCATTTCCCCCAGTTTGTTATTTCCCTTCTAATCTTGGTATCATTGGTTTTGTTTGTAATTTAATATCATAAAAATTATCCATTTTCCATCTTGTAATGTTCTGTATCTCATTTGGTCATAAATGCTTGACCCTGGGCAAGTCATTTAACCCCAATCAGCTAGCCCTTTCCCTTCTGTCCTAAAGTTGTTACTAAGAAAGAAAGTAAGGGTTATTAAAAAAAAAAAGATGAGAGTCGGGAAACATTAAAATCTTAGTAAACGACCTGTTTCCATATTTGTGAAATGCTCATTTTTGGCATTGCCTTTTACAACTGGCATTCTGTGAATAATTACTATTAAGCTTATAACATTCATAGTATTTAAAGTTTTCTAATAAACAACAAAGTGTTGTGATTTATTAAATAGTGTCCTTTAAATTTAAATTTAACTTTCCACAATTATATGTAAAAACAATTTTAAACATGTTTCAATTCTAAGTCATATAATCATTTTGACCATTTTCCCCAATTATTTTTGTCAAATATTGAGTTCTTATCAGCAAAGTCAAGATCAAACCCTAGCTGAGGTCATTTACCCCTACCTTTTCTATGCCATTGATCCACATTTCTCTCTCAATCAGTACCATATTGTCTGATAATTATTGTTTTATAGTAGAATTTAAGATTGGGTACCACTAGTCCACCATCCTTCACTTTTTTTCATTAGTTCCCTTGATATTCTTGTTCTTTTGTTTTTCCAGATGAATTTTGTTGGGGGGGGGTAATAGGTTTTAGGTAGTTTGGCATGGAACTGAAAAAGTAAATTAACTTAAATGTCATTTTTATTATATTAGCTTGGCCTAACCAAGAGCAATTAATGTTTTTTCCAGTTGTATAGATCTGCATTAATTTTTGTGAAAGGTGTTTTGTAATTATGTTCATAAAAATCCTATGTTTGTCTTGATAAATTTATTCCCAAGTAGTTTATGTTGCCTAATTTGGTTTTAATTGAACTTTATCATTCTAACTCTTGCTGGTGATTTAAGTGGATTTATTTTGTCTTACTGATTCTTTCAACTAGTTTTTTACTTAATTCTCTAGCATTTTCTAAGTATTGTCATTTTACAAAGAGTGATAGTTTAGTTTCGCCTTTGCCTACTTTAAATCGGCATCATTGTTTTACTCCTGATTTTATTGGGAAGACATTTAATTTAACCCCATTGCAGAAAATTCTTGGTGATGATTTTAGATTATTTTGTTAAAGGCTTGTCCTGGATTTATTGAGG
The DNA here is from genome assembly GCF_027887165.1 of Monodelphis domestica. NCBI lineage: Eukaryota > Metazoa > Chordata > Mammalia > Didelphimorphia > Didelphidae > Monodelphis > Monodelphis domestica. The sequence goes on from NW_026605001.1 coordinate 48,972, forward strand.
TGTCATCATCATAGGATGGTTTTCTAAATATTAAACAAGCATTGCATTCCTGGTATAATTCCCAACTGGTCATAGAGAATAATCCTGATGATATATGGTTTTGTCTGCTATTATTTTATTAAGATTTTTTATATGTGTTCATTAAGGAAATTGGTCTGTAATTTTCTTTCTCTGTTTTTGGTCTTCCTGCCTTTAGGTATCAGTACCATATTTGTGTAGGATTTTTCCTTTGCTAGTTTTGCCAAATAGTTCATATAGTGTTGAAATTATTCTTTAAATGTTTGATAGAATTCACTTGTGAGCACAAACCCTGGGGATATTTTCTTAGAAAGTTCATTAATAGCTTGTTAATTTCTTTTTTCTCAGGTGGGAATATTTAAGTGTTCTATTTCCTCAGTTGGTAATATAGGCAATTTATATTTTTGTACGTATTCATTCATTTCACATAGATTGTCAAATTTGTTTTCTTTTAATTGGAAAAAATAACTCCTAATTATTTCCTTAATTTCTTCATTTGAGGTAAATACAACATTTTCCTTTTTGAAAGTGATAATTTTTTTCTCTTCTTTCTTTTTTTATAACCAACTTAACCAATGCCCTGTCTATTTTATGTTTTTTCATGGGACCAGATTCTAATGTTATTTATTATAAATTTTATTAATTTTTCCTTTGATTTTTATAATTTCCAACTTAGTCTTTGAGGATCTCTATTTTATTGATATAGGCCTTTTGGGATATTAATTCCCCCCAAGGGTTGCTTTGAATATATGTCCTAAATTTTTTTTAATGTTGCCTCCTCATTGTCATTCTTTTTAACTAAGCCAATAATTGTTTCTATTATTCCTTGATCCCTTTTATTTCATAATTTTAATTTAATTTAATAAATAATAATTTAATTTTAATTCACCTTTCTACAAACCCTCCATGATTATAATTTTATTGCATTGTGATCTGGAAAAGTTGCTTTTATTATTTCTGCTTTTCTGTATTTAGTTGTGAAGATTTTATGCCCCAGTACATGGTCAAAGTTGGAATATGGAATGTGCTACTAAAAAGAAGTTGTATTGCTTTTTAATCCCGAATCAATTTTCTTCAGATAGCTATTAAATTTAACTTTCTAAAATTTCATTCACTTCCTTTACTTCCTTCTTGCATTTTTTTGGGGGGTTAAATTTATCTAGTTGTAATAGGGGAAGGTAGGGTTAGGGTTAGGGTGTAGTTTTACTGTCTATTTCCTCCTTAAGCTCCTTTTGTTTCTCCTTTAAAAATCTGGAGGCTATACTCTTTGGTGCATATATGTTAAGTACTGATATTACTTCATTATCTATATTACTTTTTAGCAAACCGTCTTACCTTTTAAAATCAGATTTATTTTTACTTTAGTTGATGATTGCTACTCCTGTTTCTTTGTTTTTTTATCTCACTTGAGCCCAAATTATCCTTCTCTGGCCTCTTATCTTTATTCTGTGGGTATTTACCTGCTTCCGCTGTGTTTCTGGTAAATCTGCTTTTTAATCCATTCTAGTATCTACTTCTGTTTTATGGATGAATTAATCCCATTTACTTATGATTACAATCTGTGTATTTCCATCTATCTTGTCTTCCCCTTTTAATCCTGCTCTTTCTTCTTTCACTCTTCCTCTCCACACCAGTGTTTTGCTTTTAATCTTTCCCCATATTTCCTATCCCTTATATTGTTCCCCTTCATATTCCCTCCTATTTCTCTATTGCCTTTTAAATACCACCCCAAACTTTTCCCTCTCTTATATTACTTCCATCCTCCCTTTCTTATTTCCCTTCTGATTCTCTTTACGGTAAGGTAGGATTCCATACCCCAAAGTATCTGGCTGTTATTTCTTCTCTGAGCCACAATGACAGTAAAATTTATGTATAACCCATCACCACCCTCATGCTCCCCTCCATTGCTGTTGTTTTTTCCTCCATGCCTCTTTATGTGATATGATTTTACCTCTCTCTTCCCATTTCTCAGTGAAATTCTTTTTCACCCCTCAAGTGCAAAAAGCATGTCATCCTAGAGCTTACTACCACAATCTCTATGTATACTTCCAAATACTATGATAATAAGTATTTTAAGAACTCTAGTATTATCTTTCCATATTGGACCTTGAGTCCCTTAAATTTTTCCCTTTCTTATTTATTTTTTTTATCCTCTTTAAGTTTTGTATTTGAACATCAGATTTTCTTTTATAGGTCTGGTCTTTTGTTCAAGAATGCTTGGAAATCTATTTTATCAAATGACCTCGAATCCTCTACCTCTTAATATAAAGATTAGACTTTAGCAAAGGGGATGATTATATTGTTTTGAATTAAGTAATTGTTTTAATATATCTAATAATTTTTAATATAGGCCTCAGTATCAGCCTTAGCCTTTAACTTGCTATATCATGAACCCTCAGCAATTAGTGACACCCTTCACCTTTGGTTACACCCTAGTATACACCATCAGGCTTTTGCCCCACTTGGGGACCTGGTACCTCCTTACCTTGGTTACTTTAGTAAACATCATCATTGACATCATCAGGCTTAGAAAGTAGGGTTCAGGCTCCGTCTCCCTTGTGCCTCTACTTTTAGATGAGTATAATTATTGTCCTGGATTATTTTTGTACTAGTGTATAAAACTATTTCTTTATGACTAGGAGACTGTTTCCCTTAATTTGATTTTTTGCTATAAGAATATTTATAGTAAAGTTTGAGACCTGGTACTGCTCAGCCTCCACCCTTCACATTGTTTTTTCATTAGTTTCTTTGATATTCTTCATCTTTTGGTCTTCCTTTATAGTATTTTTTCAAGTTCCATAAAAAAGTTTTTTGGCATTTTGATAAGTATAGCACTGAATAAGTAAATGAAATAAGGTAGAATTGTAATTTTTCTTATATTAGCTCATCTTGCTCGTGAGCAATTGATGTTTTTCCAGATCTAGTTTTATTTTTGTGAAGAGTGTTTTGTAGTCATCTTCATATAATACATGAATTTGTCTTGGCAAGTAGATTCCCAGGTATTTTATTCTGTTTACATTAATTTTTAATGGAGTTTCTTTTTCTGACTCTTGCTGCTGGGTTGTATTGGGAACATATAGAAATGTCGATAATTTGTGTGTTTATTTTGTATCCTGAAACTTTGCTAAAGTTAATTATTTCTACTCAGATTCTCTAGATATACCATCTGTAGAGTGATAGTTTAGTTTCTTCATTGCGTGCTTTGATTCCTTCATGGCTTATTCGATTTGTTTTTCTAAGAAGGAACTATTTAAGTATTCTATTTCTTCTGTTAATCTAGGCAATTTTTTATTTTTTGTAAATATTCATCCATTTCACCTGGATTACCATATTTATTGTCATATAGTTGGATGAAATAGCTCTTGATTATTGCTTTAATTTCCTCTTCATTAGAGGTAAGACCTTTTCATTCATGATACTGTTAATTTGGTTCTCATCTTTTTCTTAAATTAGATTAACCATTACTTTATTTTATTTGTTGTTTATTTTTTATTGGGTTTTTTTTTTCAAAATAGCAGCTCCTAGTCTTATTTATTAGTTCAAAAGCTCTTTTACTTTCAATTTTACTAATTTTGCCCTTGATCTTTAGAATTTCTAATTTGGTCTTTAGTTAATAAGGGTTTTTAATTTTTTCTTTTTCTAGTTTTTTAGGTTGTATGTCCAAATCAATAATCTCCTCTTTCTCTTTATTAATATAGGCAGCCTTGAAAGAGCAAAGAGGAAGTCAGTGCTTGGGAATATAAGGGATGGGTGAGGGATGCTCTAGTGTTGATTTAGGAAGGGTAGGAAAAGGGTGGACCCTAGAATTAGAGATCTTAAATTAGGATTGTACTCATCTAGTACAATCCCCTCATTTTACATAAAATATGAGAGAAATAATAGATAGAATAAGGCAAATTTTCAATGTTACAGAAGATAATGTCCCCTGGTAGATATTAATAACTCAAATTTGAAAAATTAGTTATCACCTCTCTGACTATAAATCTAGTACTTCTCCACTGGGTGTATCTGTTAAGGTCAAATAGATCATAGAGAAATATATATGTTATAAAAGTGATGGGAGGACACTGTATTGGCAAGGGTTAAGAGATGGTCTAGTGAGAGTTTTCCTGAATGGAAAAGATGACAAAGAAGACACTAAATGAATAATTGAAGGCATGTGACAGCAATTGGGGAGGTTGTGCTTGTAGATTTTTCATTGTATAGAGGCAGACAGTAAAGTTTAACTTGGGGAGTCAAACATTTGATTCTGGAAATACTAGGGAGCCCATTGCTAGTCATTAGGGTGGTGAATATGATTCTCCCTATGTTTTAAGAAAATTGCTTGAATGAGAATGGGGAACCCAATAGAAGGCTGTTGCAATAGTTTAGAGAAGAGGTGATGAAAACACAAAATAATGTGTACCTTCTCTGAATATTTTGACTTTGGTAACTGGTGGTTGGACAGGAGGAAAAGGTTAAAAGATAGTCACAGGTGGTGCTGTGGAACTTTGGGGGGGGGGGATTTATACAAGATGCTAAAAGAAAAAAGGCAACTTTATTTGGAGGGTAAGAGAAAAGGATTTTGTGCCCACGCAAGCTCCTCCTTGTTGGGGGCAAAAATGTATAATTTTTTATATTTTTATATTTTATAATAATATTGACACAAGATTTTTCCTTTTTCCCTCTTTCAAATCCCATAGAAGGGGGTGCTGTGATGTTTCAAATACGGATCACATGATTTTCAATATTATGTATCCCTAACAAAATCCTGTCCCAGGATTTTCAGCCTGGGACAGTAAAGATACTTTTGAAATTCCTGGATCTTCAGCCTAGAGTTGGCAAGTTTCCCTGGCTACAGATAAACTCTTCTCAAGGTTTTTGAAAATAGATTCAGGAAAACTAAAAATTTTATCAAGTGTGGAGGGTAGTTTTAGTCTATGGAATAGTAATACTAAAGGGTCTTGAGTTACAAGCCAAATACCACTCTGAGAATTGCACACTGAATCTCATCCCACACAATCTCTTTTAAGTTCAGGGTTGTGTAATTCTCACCTGCTTCAGTTTCCCCTATGTGCAACAACTACTAATAACATTGATTAAGCATAATTGAACTCTCCTCATCTTCATCTTCAGAGATTCTCTTCATTTGAACTCTTCTGTTTTCTGGTTGCTTGATGAATCTCTGGGGAAGGGAGGGAGTCCTCCTACAGACAAAAATTCTTTTGCAAAACAAACATTTTATGAAATAAATCCTTCTAACTCATGTTCAGTAAGAGATACAGAAATTCCTAGGTCCTGATCTTTAGCCCAAGTTTATGAGAAGTTTAGCTTCTCATAATTACTTCTACCCATTTCTCTAGAATATCAGTTAAAAATCATCAAAACTATTACTTGTCTAAAACTGTCACTTAATCAATTCTAATCTTTTACTATTAGTCTATTTACTTGTTTAGAAAATGGAAACTTCGATTGGCTAACATGATAGCAAAGGAAAGTAATGAATGCTGGAGGGGATGTGGCAAAGTAGGGACATTAATTCATTGCTGGTGGAGTTGTGAACTGATCCAACCATTCTGGAGGGCAATTTGGAACTATGCCCAAAGGGTGATAAAAGACTGTCTGCCCTTTGATCCAGCCATATCACTGCTGGGTTTGTACCCCAAAGAGATAATAAGGAAAAAGACATGTACAAGAATATTCATAGCTGCGCTCTTTGTGGTGGCCAAAAATTGGAAAATGAGGGGATGCCCTTCAATTGGGGAATGGCTGAACAAACTGTGGTATATGTTGGTATTGGAATACTATTGTGCTAAAAGGAATAATAAAGTGGAGGAATTCCATAGAGACTGGAACGACCTCCAGGAAGTGATGCAGAGCGAGAGGAGCAGAACCAGGAGAACATTGTACACAGAGACAAACACACTGTGGTATAATCGAACGTAATGGACTTCTCCATTAGTGGTGGTGTAATGTCCCTGAACAATCTGCAGGGATCTAGGAGAAAAAACACTGTCCATAAGCAGAGGACAAACTGTGAGAGTAGAAACACCGAGGGAAAGCAACTGCCTGACTACAACAGTTGAGGGGACATGACAGAGGAGAGACTCTAAAGGAACACTCTAATGCAAATACTAACAACATGACAATGGTTTCGAATCAAGAACACATGTGATATCCAGTGGAATCACGCATCAGCTATGGGGGGTGGGGAGGGGGGAAGAAAATGATCTTTGTCAAATGCTTGGAAATGATCAAATAAAATATTATTTTTTTAAAAAGGGGGAAAAAAAGAAAATGGAAACTTCTCATCTTACAATTTGTATCCTATATTGATCATAGGAATTTGTCACAAAGGAAAAGGCAGGGGGAAAAACCGTTAACTGTGCTTACAGTTCTTTCAAGGACACAGAATGAGTGGGTTACACTGTCTGACTTCATGCACAGGCCTAGCTGTCACTGACTCACCCTAATTCTCTCAGGGAACATCAGAATCCAGTTTGCCTTACCAAGTAAGGAGGATTACTCACATTCAGACTGAGATTGTCTTCACTTTCCTCTGAGTATCTCAGCAATGTTCTAAACAATATCAGTGATGGATCCATCACCAGACAGTCTGAAATACAAGCTTACAATAATATGAGGTGTGTCTTAAATAGCAAAAATTCTACTCATTACAGTTGAGAAAGAATATGTTGTCTTTGTGTTCCAACTTCATTCATTTTCCATAATTTCAAACAAGCTTCCTGCTTGCTTACTTATTCCAGTGGTTTCTAAAAATCTTACTTCAAGTTTATCTAAAAATATATTTTTCTCTTGAACTTACTCACGTTCTCTATTTTCCCTTTTGACACCTTCTCATACCTACATACATTGTTCATGCAATGTCTTATCCCACTGCCCTCTCTTACCTACAACTTGCTCAATTTAACTTCCACCAGATATTCTGTTACCTTTTGTCTCAGAAAAGCCCTGATTATCTTTCTTTTTATCAATTGCATCATTCACATACATAATGTACATATAATATCTTTATATGTTGTCTTATCCAATTAACCCCAGATACACAAAATTAGTCTACAGACAAATAGATTACATTTATATTCATTAAAGAAATCATTTTGATAACAACTCATATATCCCAGTCTATTACAACAAATGTTTATAAATTCAGAAATCCTTTTGCAATATTCTTTACACATTACATATTTCATTTCAAATTTTCCAAATTTTGAAATTTAAACCTCCTTTTACTTGATCACATTCTCATTTGTCTCTCCAAAATTTAGATCACACAAAATCTTCTCCATATTACATCATATCTTCTAATAAGCTTAGCACTCATTTTATTAAACCCTTCTATTCATTAAGCAGTCAGCATAGCATTTATTAGGAATTTGCCTCTTTAAAGTGAAAATCTCCTTCAGCATCAGGCTGACTATTAATTACATTCAATCGGTTCTCAAAATCAGTTTACTCAAATTTTAAATCTCTAACCATTGTTCATTTCAAAACTCAGTGAGAACTAACAATTCTCTCATCATTAAGTACAAAATCAAACTTCCCTGGAATCTTGTACAACTGATAAACAAATTTCAATACTAGACATTTCATACAATCCCACAGGTACATTTCGGAATCATATACATCAACTTTAAAATTTATCCCAAGTAAAAAACCAATCAAATCATGGGATCAAAATCTCCCTGTGTACACAGGGTCACAACTTTGAAAATTTGTTCCATTATCAATCCTGGGAATGGGAGGCATTATAACCTCATTCAGCAATTCTCGTACAGTTTTGTCTTCAGGTTTCAGCTGCATAGGACAGTTTATTTTCTCTCAAGGTTTTGTCCTTATCCTTGCAATATCTTGGATGTAAAATGAATCTCATTCTCAGAATCGATATTCTTGATGAGACCACATGTTGACACATGAATTGGTGACAAAATAGCTTTTTCAGAGACTTTGTCTACCAGGCTCAGTTATGGTCCATTCCAAAAAACTTACTAAATGCCTTTCTTAATTTATATATAAATTCAATGGAAGTATCATCCTTTTTCTGCATGGTCTCATGAATTTTAACCATATCCTGACTTCAGGGTATTGCTATCCTTATCCCTTGGATAATTATCTTTCTAAGATTTCTCATATTCATTCGATGGGAAAGCTCATTGTTATCTGACTAGGATATTTTATTGGATATTTGGCCTTGCCATTGGAACCTCCTTCCTCTTCTGAGTGTTCACAGTCCCATGTATCATAGCTGTTCTTCTAATCTTGCCACTTTCTTTCTCAGTGAATAACTGTTTTAAAATTGCCATCACCTCTGGCCATGAATATAAATTTGGCCCTAACAATTGATCAACTTACTCAGTAATATCTACAGAATCTTCTTATTTACTTATTATTATTGCCAAAGAAAAAGAGAGAAAGCCAAAGAATGCAAAGGTTAATATAAAGGGAAATGACAGTGACAATGACACTAAGTCTGATAGTGAACCTGAAAAAATGTTTCCACTAAATAGTTCATATTTCTTAAAATTATGAAACTTAGAGGCACTGAGAGGAGTGCTAACATTATATCCTACTGGTACTCCTCTCATCTGGTTCTCTACTAAGCTCTTAACTTCCCTGTTTACATGTTTATAGAGGTCTGGCTACTTCTGCTGAATCTTTTAAGTTTTAGCAGTGGGGGAGCACTGGTGATGGCTTTGGTTCTATTTCCGGTGCTGGTGCTGGTGCTGGTGCTGGCACAGCAGGAGCAAATAGTGCCTGAGGAGCAAGAGAAACTAAAGTCCAAAGTCTTATCTACTTCTTCCCTTACCTTTTCCTTGTCCACTACAGGAACTGTTACAGCCACTGCTCTGTTTCCTTCTACTCTTCTCTTCATCACATATGTTTCTATATTCAGCAGCCATAGTACAGTATAAGCTTTCTCCTCATTATTTTTAAATTTTTCTTGGTTAACAGTTGAACATAAACTTTCACAGACTTTATTATCACTGGATCCAAATTTTGGTCAGAGGGTATGGGTCCATGTCAGTCAAAATTCTTGTATCAACGGGAAGCTTTTAATTTAATTCCTAAAGGACTGTCCCTAGGAATTGTTGCTACTTCTCTCCTATTTTGATCGCACTTTCCTCTATAGTGGATTTCTGCTTCCCTTTCTTATGAACTAATTATTTTTCCCTCGTGTTCTTTGTCTTAGAATTTCTAATCTCTAGTCACAGCTCAACTTGGCCTACTGCCTAGATGCCATTTTGATATTTGTCAGAAATGAAAAACTTTTTCTTTTCTTTTTCTAAAATTTTAGTATGTTACTTCCCTAACTTCAATTGACTAATTCTGCCTCAATGTCCAAGACTGCTTAAAGTTCTCAAAACTAGCTCACAATGTCTCTCCTATACTCACTAATCTTTACAAGCACCATGGAACAAAGAGGTCCTGGCACCACAATTTCACCTATTAACTTATATCTAGCAATTATTACCTGCTGCTATCTCAGCTCAGATCAGTATTCTTTTTCTAGATTACAACCCACTAACCAGCTCAGGTACAGCTTCCTGTATCTATACAGGAAATGGGAAAGGGGTGGAGGCCTCATCCCATTTTCTACTCTGAAAACTGCCCGTCTGTGTGTGTGTGTGTGTGTGTGTGTGTCTGTCTGTCTGTCTGTCTGTCTCTCTCTCTCTCTCACTCTCTCTGTCTCTGTCTCTCTCTCTCTCTATCTCTCTCTCTCTGTCTCTCCCTCTCTCTCTCTCCCTCGCTCTCTCTCTCTCTGTCTCTCTCTGTCTCTCTCTCTCTCACTCTCTCTCTCTGTCTCTGTCTCTCTCTCTCCCTCTCTCTCTCTCTCTCTCCCTCTCTGTCTCTATCTCTGTCTCTCTCTGTCTCTCTCTCTGTCTCTCTCTCTGTCTCTCTCTGTCTCTCTGTCTCTCTCTCTCTCTCTCTCTCTCTGTCTCTCTCTCTCTCTGTCTCTGTCTCTCTCTCTCTCTCTGTGTCTCTGTCTCTGTCTCTGTCTCTCTCTCTCTCTCTCTCTCTCTGTCTCTCTCTCTCTCTCTGTCTCTCTCTGTCTCTCTGTCTCTCTCTCTCTCTCTCATGCTTTCAACAAGATCCCAGTTCATTTTAAATAATACTTGCTGGTTCTCTTTTCCTGGTGTCTGAAGCAGAGCGATTTCCCCTTTCCAGCCTGGAAGCCCAACTTTATTCTCTTCCTACACCTAGCCTTTTATTCTGGCTGTCCTCTCAAACTTCCAAATTAGAAATCCCCTTTTTCCTGACTTGTCTCTCTGACTTAATCTCCTTTTCTTAAAGTTGTACACTTGACTGCTTTTCTCTGGCCACCATTCACACAAGCTCAAAGAAAGCAGGTTGTGCTTTTTCAATCACCAACACAAATCTTTTCTCTTGCATCTATCAGAGCTCATGTGCTCACAGTATTTTTTTATTTCTCCTTTAATTTTTAGAATTTCCAATTTAGTTTTTATCTGAGGATTTTTTATTTGTAATTTTTCTAGTTTTTTTTTAAGTTGCTAGCCCAATTCATTAATCTCCTCCCTTCAATTTTGTTGATATATGTCCTAAGGAATATAAATTTTCCCGAGTACTGCTTTGGCTGTATCCCATAGATTTTGATCCTCGTCCTTCTTTTTAAGGAAGTCCATAAGTATTTCCATGGCTTCTTTTTTGACCCACTAGTTTTGAAAAATTAGATTATGTAATTTTTATCACATTATGATCTGAAAAAGTGGCATTTATTATTTCTTCTTTTCTGCATTTGTTTGGAATATTTCTATGTCCTAATATGGTCAATCTTTGTATATGTACCATGTATTGCTGAGAAGAAAGTGAATTCCTTTTCATCCCTATTCAGTTTTCTCCAGATATCCATTAACTCTAATTTTCATTCACTTCCCTTAATTCTTTCTTTTTTGTTTAGATGCCCCACTAGTATGGCCTATTTCCTCCTTAAGCTCCTTTACTACCATTTGGTACATAAATGTTTAGTAATGATATTACTTCATTGTTTATAATACCTTTAGCAAAATGTAAATTCCTTCCTTATCTTTTCAATTTCTACTTTGACTTTGTCTGGTATCATGATTGCTACTCTAGCATTTTTTTTTCTTCAGATGATGCATAATAAATTCTGTTCCAGCCTTTTACTTTGAATTTGTGTGTGTGTGGTTTTTAACTGAATTTCACAGTTTTTTTAGAAGCCTACAGAAGGCTTCAGATTTGCCCAGATGGGTAAACAGAGGTATTTCTAGTGTTCTAGAATATCAGGAGGGCCCCCATCTTTGTGGAATGGAATTTTGGGGTAGCTTGTACCCCAGAAATCATTCTAATGAGCAGACTGGAGATTTAGATAAGATTCTGGCATAGAAAAAGCACCTTTATTTGAAGAAAATAATAGATAATAGGGAAGAAGAAGGAGAAGGGAAGAAAAAAGATAGAATACCAGCTCACAAAAGCTTCTTTCTTTGAGCAAAAATGTCCTCTCTCCTTGGTGCAAGATTCTCCTCTTTCTATCTGTCCAATCCCATGGGGCAGGGAGGGGGATGTTGTGAAGTTTCAAATCTTGAGTGTGTTTTTAATATTATGTTCCCCTAAAGATCTTCATCAAAAAAAACCATGACTATACTGGAATTTTCAGCCTGGAACAGTAAAGATACTTTTGAAACTCCCTATGCTTTACTCCTTCAGCCACAGATAAACTCTTCTCAAGGTTTTTGAAAATAGGTCAGGAAAATTAAAAATTTTATTGGGGGGCAGTCTAAATTTAAGGAATAGTAATACTGAGATCTTGAAAATTGGGGTTACAAGCCAAATACTACTCTGAAAATTACACACTGAATTTAATACCACAAATGTGCATCTGTGTGAAAAGAAAATAAAGGTCTGGGAGGGATAGGGAGGAATAAAGTAGAGGAATTAGAGATGGGAGACTTGGAGATGGACAGCATAAGGTTGAGGATTGTGTAAGGGATGGGATCGTGCATCTGTGGATGAGACAGTGTGGAGGGTTGTAGAGAAAAGGAAGGGAATAAACAGTATTGAAGATCAAGTGGGAAATAGAAAAGAGGATGTTGGAAGCACTTAGGTTCTACTCAGTTTTTCTTTTTATCTCAACTTGGTTAGGCATTGTCTTTGGGCAAGGATATATGCTCTAGGTGTTGAGTTTACTGCTTTTCTCTCTCCCTCCCTTTGTCCCAGGCGAGCACTATGAGGTGGATGCCCACTTGGGCCTATGTGCTCCCAGAATCTGCAAGAATGGGAGCACCAATGTCAACTTGTTGGTTAGTGGCTTCAAATGCAACTTCCCATCAGGTGACTGTGAGAAACCTTACTGCCAAATGACCATCAGATTTCCTGCTCCATCCTTCTTTATCTTTCAAGGTCTTCAGCAGTACTTCCATTTCATTCTGGCCCTCATGTAAGTGATGATGGGGAAAGGACCCAGATTAGAGAGGGGCAGCCCCAAGAGAAAAGGGATCGGGGGAAGTGGGAAAGATGTTGGGAGCAGATTCTAAACCCAGAACTTGTAGTCCCCAGGCCATGTTTTAAAATTGTGTAAATCCCTTATCCTCATCTATAAGTTTAAACCATTTTCCTAAAAGACAATATGACATCATTGGAGCCCAGAAGACCTAGGTTCAAATCTCACACCTGACAGTAACTTGCTGTCTGACCTTGGGCAAGAGACTTACTTATCTGTCATCCTCAATTTTCTCATCAGTAAAATTGACACCTCTTTCTCATGAGATAATCCATGAAAAGCTTTATAATGCCATTTAGAATGTGAGCTGTTGTTATTACTGTCCATCAGGACCGCATGGGACTTGACTTACCAGAAAATATATATATTTTGACTTCAGACACACTAAAAGCCTATAATATTGTAGCAGCTAAATGTCTCAGTGGATAATTCCTACCTTTATGAATCTGTGAAAGTCACTTACTGGCCATTTTCTAACCCTTATAACTCTTCTGCCTTAGAACTATTACACAGTATTGATTCTCAGATGGAAGATAACATTTTTCAAAATTTATATATAGTTATCTCCAAGATGCCCTAAGGGTTGTGACTTTCCTCAAGGTCAGAGATGAGCCCTCTCACATGCATTGATATTGTATCTTCCATTACACAGAAAAGCATACATTTATAAGAAGTAACATCAAAAATATTCCTTGTTTTGGTCCCCTGAATGTTGTGGCATACTTCTTTTATTATGATGGTTCTGGCCAAAAGCATTAGGGCAGTTACTTTCCATGACATTTCCATAGTGATAAGTTCTATATTAGTTTCCCATTAGTTAAGCACATATAATCCTCAAAACAGCCCTCTCAGAAGGCAGGATGACTATTGTTTATCAAACAAGTCATAGGCAAAATAGAACCCAAGTCTCTTGTGTTTCCCCTAGTAAAAAGTTAACAAATATGCTCCTGCAATCCCTCTGCTCCCACAATCCTCAGCCCTGACAACTTGGATGTAATCTGTTCTCTGGGTAGGTCAGCCAAGTCATCTGAGTGTTTACTTTGCATATTTCTTTCTATTCTCCACTTCCTGCAAAATAGGTTTACCACAAAGGAGAGGGACAGACTTCTGTACAACAGGCCCTTATATGAAAAGAACAACTTTGTGTCCATTGAATTGATTCGGGAACAAGCCCAGTTCACTTTATTCACAGGTTTGCCTCCTCTATTCCCTGTGGCCCTCATCTACCTTTATTTGCTGTTAGCCATCCTCCCAGGCCCCATGCATTCATTCCAGGCATTGCTCAGACTTGACCCTGCTTACCTTTTGTGAAAATGTATACCCTTTTCCCTAGGTTCTCCCATTTTATAGGTAAATTCAGCCCTGCAGGTTCACTTTGCCCTATTTTTCTCAGGGGAATCAACAACCATTGTATACCCATTCATTCCTGGAGGGGCTAGTGATGGCAGGTGGCTCACTTCCCAACTGCATAAGGTAAGGCTTATGGACACTCACAGGCAAGAGAAAAATGAACAAACCAGTCCAAAATCTCATTTTTATAGATATCTCTTCTTTTTACATTACTTTGAATCTGAATTATGTCTCCCTTTTAACATTACCTATATCATCTCTTAAAATTAAAGATGAAAAAAAATTGGGCAAAATTAGGCAGCATATCAACTGGACCTGACCCACTCCTGAGGGAGATGCCTGGTTGTCAGCCTGGCTAATAGGCTGGATATGAGATAAAATTACAAGTTTTGCTCTATGGACATAATGCTTAGAAGTGAGATTACAAAAACAAAACCACAACATTGTAAACTGTGTTAAGTGATTTCTGAATGTTAGTGTTGGACAGTACTAACTCTAAATGGGCCTATTGTTCTCTCAGCACTACCATCCTTGTCAATTGCAGGCATCCCTTATATGGTACTAAAGGAAGGTCACTAAAGGGATGGAGGGAGTTGGGGTATCTGGCCATGCCAGGCTTCACCCCTGCATTGAGGTTGACCCCTTCCCCCTTTGTCTCCTTTGTAGCCACTGCTAGGGAGCTCTGTACTCTCTCAAGGACTTTATGAACTGAAAGTGACTGTGGTGATGATGGATGTCTGGATCAAGTCTCTGGATGTGCTAAGAGAACTCCCTGAACTGCCTGAGAGCTTTCCCACCTGCACCTACCACTTTGTGGGCCATATACAAATCCTACAAGTGGATAGCCAGTGCATGGACATAGTTGATTTCATTACTGAAGAGGACAGTGTACCTGGTAGGAGGGGGGACTCTCCCTTGACATGGCTGAGAGTATCTGTTCTGCCAGGGGTCACCCAGGAATCAGATCTACCCTGAGTTCCTTACTGTTTTCCAGGGTGCATAGCCACGAAAAATGAATATGACAGCAACACCTGCCACAGTAGGGGCACCTGTGCCAACCAGTGGGATACATTCAGCTACAAGTTCTTTCTGGGCTATGGAGGCAAGAATGCCCAGGGTAAGCCAACAAATTAGGGCTGAGCTACTCTTCCAAATTTGGGAGCCAGAAGCAAGGCTGTTTGGGATGGGCAGCAGAGCAGAGACAATGGACCAGTCAGATTATGGTTTGTTTGTCAGGGTATAGTGAGGATAGGATCATGGGGTTGGAATTAGGGGAAATTGGGTAGGAAAAGAGTTTACCTCTGATGACCAGCTGTGTCCCATAACCCCTAAGACAGAAAAGTTCCTAGATTGCTTTAGCCATTTCTTTACTGAATTTTTCCATTAATTAGCCTATTTTTATTGCCTTTCCCAGAGCTGGAGAATCCTCAGCTCTTTCTGGGTAGGAGCCTAATGGCCTGGCATGATTTGGAACTTCCCATCCACCAGGGAGGTGGTATCTTCCTGCAGAGGATGATCATAGGACACAGTCCCATCACCATAAAGGTGATTTGGAATAAGGTGAGGAGGAATAGAGAAAAAGGGTTGGATCCTGGGATAAAAATAGGGGTGGGTCACATGGATTAGAAGTGGTGTCAAGACCTAGGAAATTTGTTGTCTTCTCTGTGGTGAAAAACCAATGCCAACTGTTGGCACAAGGAATATAACCCTCTTTAACCTTTCTAGAGGTTGGCAGAGTTGGGGGTGGAAAGGGCAGGGTGAATGGAAGCAATTTCCTGACATTTTGTTTTCTCTGTCCTCACCCTGTCCCAGATGAGAGAGGTCCACATCATACTGGAACAGGCAGAGCTTAGAGTCAGTAGAGGTGCCTCTTGTTTGATTATGGGCAGCAAGCAGACCTCAGAAGTATCACTCCGGGTAACAGGTGGAACTCTGGCTTCATCTCACCTCTGCCCCTGTGCTTCCCTCCCCAAACAGAGCATGAGAAGGGTGGAGATGGCAGAGGATACCAACAGCCATGATCTTAACAGAGCAGTACATGCCAATGCCAAGCAGGACTACAGCTTCCCTGACCCTTGTGACTCAAATCCCTGCCCAACTAACAACTATTACAGTGATGACTCCTGCAGTTGCAATGCTGGTACTGAACAGGGGAGGTGGTGGAGAAGTGTGCAAGAGAAATGAGACCAAGAGGACAGAGTCTTAATGGCTTAGTTTGTGGTTTCAGGTTACTACGGTGATATCCCTGCCAACATCTGTACTCTTAAACTCTGTGAGTGTCTATCTGTGTGTACCTGGAAGCCTCATGATTACATCTGCAAGTTTCCCCACAACTCCTCTGAGCTGTACTGTGAGACCAGGTGTGTGGTATTGAGTTGGTGAGGGGTTTGTGGCACCTGGGAACTGAGAATCTTCATGGGAGACTGGAAAATTTTTTCTATAGGAGGTGCCAAATGGAGGTACAAAACTTGTATTAATTACTTTATGTGAAGCAGAGGCAGTCTAGTGGAATGAATTGAGAATGAAGACCTGGGATAAGGGCCTTCCTTTGGCCCATTTTTGCTTTTTTATGTAGTGGCACCAGTAAAAAAGATTAACTCCCCTCAGTCAGCATGTGCCAGACACTATTGGGTGCTGGGGATAAAAAGACAAAAATCACAGTCCCTTTTATATAGAGAGCTCAATAGCATTATGCATAGAATACTTAATTTGGAGTCAGGAAGACCCAAGTTCAAATCCTATTTCAAAACTCAGAAATTGTATGACCCCAAGCAAGACACTTAACCTTTTTAGTTTTGATCTTGTACTGGACAGAATTGTTATGAATATCAGATTGTTGTGTAAAGTACTTTGTAAATCTTAAATTACTATAAATGTTAGTTATTATTTAACTACATGATGTTAGATATTATTATTCAAGGAGCTTAGCAGGAAAATAAGAAATGGCTTTGCCAATGAGTAACAAGCATTTAATGTTTATTGTGTGCCAGACCTAGTGCTAAACTCTAGTGTTATTTTTTTTAAATACTATTCTCACCTTTTAAAAAAAAAAAAAACCCTTACCTTCTGTCTTGGAGTCAATACTGACTCCAAGTTGGGAACTGTCTGAGGTCAGATTTGAACCTAGGACCTCCCATCTCTAGGCCTAACTCTCAATCCACTAAATCACCCAGCTGCCCCCATGTATCCTCATTTTTAAATAGTATAGCTTCTTATAGGGGAGATGGCTTATAAATAACATCCCCTTTGGGAGAAATGGGGCCATACCATCTGCAGAAGTTGTGATTTGAGAAAAATATTGAAAGAAACCTGGGAAACTAAGTCAGATTTGAAGGGAAAGGGCCTCTAAGCATTGAAGATGGTGAGGGCAAAGGCATGTTATCCATAGAGATGCATGATGTGTATAAAAGGGAACAAGAAGGCAAGTGTGGCTGGATCATGGTGAAAAGGAAAAAGCAAGGAGTTGGGCTTTAGAGAGCTAAACAGGCCAAACCAAGGACTCTCTCACAGTCTAAGGTAGGCAAACATAAACTTTAGTCAGATTGTTCAGGCCAGACTAATGAGTCTTAAATAGGAGCACTACTGTTAATAGATAGAGGTGAATATCAGGCAGAATTTAAATCCAGGGCATTTGACTCATGAATCAATACTCTCCTCACATGCACTGCCATTGTAAATGTTAGGATATTACCACTTGATATCTGTGGTTCCTCTTCTCTACAGGATTGACCAGCTATATCCTCAAGAATGGTGGGGACATCTCGCTTGTGGCCCTTGCAACTGTGACTTCAGCCAAGGCTCTGACCCCAATTGCAACAAGACAAGTGGACAGTACTGTTACAAGGTCAGTAGTATTAGTCTCTTGGGTCTGCTCTGTACATCTACAGCCCCTCTCACACCTACTCCCTATCCTGCTTGCCCACAGAGAAAAAAGGCAGGATGAAAAGAAATGTAAGATATAAAGGCATGGAAGGAAATAAATATTTCTATGTGTGCCCTTCATGGTAAATCATCCTTGAGAGAGGAAAAGAAAAGATGGTTGTATCTGACTCTTCCTTCATTTCTCCTTTTCCTCTGCTCCTTCCCACATTAGAGAATAATTACTGTCACTCAGCAGCCTTTCCTGCCTCCTGTATAATTGTTACCCTATGACTTCTCTTTCCCAGGTCTGTAACCCAGAGGATAGCCAGTGCCCTTTCAAACCAGGCATCATTTGGCCCCGGTGTGACCCTTTTGTTAAGGTGACAATCAGTCACTGTAAAGGTATGTATACGGGTTATGGGAGTCAAAGTTGAGGCCGAAACCTGACTGCAGCATCCCCCAGAAGGGTTAGTGTGCTGAAAACTCTTAAACATCCTTATTTATCCCATAATTTCCAGGGCTTCCAGGAAACCCCTTTTGTCTTGCTAGCCACTTCCCAGGAAAATACATGAAGAGCTTACCCCTAAGGAAATTTGCCTTTTTTTCTGTGGCATATTTGATAAAGAAGAAATGGAGAGGAATTTCCTTGGTATCCTTATCCCCTCCTCCAGTAATCTTCTCTCTCTCCCATTGTTGTATGTTATAACAACTGCCCCAAAGCAATTGAAGCCAATATCTGGGGGTCTTAGTTTGGAGTGCCATTTGCAGCCCTCTGCCCTAAGGTCTCCTTCTGTAGCTTTTCCTGACCCTAGCCCACCACCTATACTTGGTCCCTGCTAAGGAGGAAGAATCCTTTTGACTAGTGTCTTCTCTGACCTCACTAGTTGTGTACAACAAGCTGCTGCATTTCAGTTAATCTGCTGTTTCTAGATTACTGGGCCATGCTTCTTGATCTATTTTGTGCTGATGTAAACTAAGAAAGGTTACCAAGAGTATAGGCAGCATGGTTTAATCCCCAGTTCTAGTGATGGTCTCGCTTATTTAAGGATGGGGTATCAGATGCTGGATATTCTGAGTCCATTTCCAGCATGCTATCCAACATCCTACACCTAACATAGTTTTGAAGGGCTTTGAATTAATAAATTAAAAGGGGGCAAAGCATAAGACACATATGTGATCACTTGAAGGATAGGAATGTTCAAAGACCTAGGACTCAAGAGAGTTCTGGGGGGCAGCTGGGTGACTTCATGTATTGAAAGCCAGGCCTAGAGATGGGCGGTCATAGGTTCAAATCTGGCCTTAAACATTTCGTATCTGTGTGACCCTGGACAAGTCACTTAACCCACAATGGCTAGCCCTGACCACTCTTCTGCCTTGGAGCCAGTACACAGTTTTGACTCCAAGATGGAAGGTATGGGTTTAAAAAAAAGAGAGAGAGAGAGTTCTATTTTCCTCTTTCTTCATTCCCATCTACCTACAGCCCCTCCTGTCTACTCTACACCAGGAATAGCAGTGTGGCATTGTGATGAGCAACAAGGATGGTTACCCCCCTGTCTCTTCAGCTATATTTCAGTCACCTTCTTGGAGCTTATGGCCTTTGTAAGTTCACTCTCCCCCTGAACTGAATTCCTGCCCACTGACCACTCCCAACCTTAGAAAGAGATGAATAGATGGAACCTGGCATGTTACGGGAAGAGACTCTGAGAACTCATGTAGCCAAGTCATAAGCTTCACAACTTTCCTGAGTTCCTTATTTTTAATTGCTATATGGGAAGTGAAATTTATAGAAAATCTTGGTTGTAATTTCTTTTTGCCCTTTCAGTTTCAAATTCACTCTACCATTTTAATTCCCTCATGCAAAGCAAAAAATAGATATAGTAAATTAGCAAAATTAATTTCCTGCATAAGAAGGAAAATGGCTCAGCACTGGCTGAGCAATTGTCTTCACTATCTTCACAGTATTCCTTTTATTATATGAATACATCTCCTGGTTCTCCTTATTTTGCTATGCATTGGTTCATACAAGTTATCTTGGGTTTCTTAGGAACCAACCCCTTCCTCATTTCTTACAGTACATTAGGGATGACCCTCTTTATTTCTGAGGGAAATCAATTCTTTTATCCCCACTTGGGAAAGCAATGTCCAAGTGGTCTAATGAATAGTGTCCCAGTGAATTTTGAATTTTGGCTTCAGATTCTGCCTTTATCCCTAAGCAGCACCTACATCACCTGATATTGGGAACCTCAGGTAGATGGGAAGTGTCTTCTCACTAATGATACATATTCTCATTATGCCTCCTGTCTTCTCATTCCTCTGTATCCACGCTCTCAGGCTGAACAACTGCAGAGGGATGAGTTAGACTTGGATACTGGGTGCTTCCAGAGACTGGCAGTGCTGCTTCAAAATGCCATGCAACCCATTGCTGCCACCCAGGATATGAACTTCACAGAGATGGGAGCAGGGCTTTCAGGGCGGGGTTGGGGAAGTGGTACAGAGGATTAGGGATGAGATGGGGAGGACTTGGCCTACTGGGAGAAGATGACCATGAGATTGAATGAAGGGGAGAATTAAACCATATTTCTTGGGGTCAGGGGAGGAGGGAATTTCTGAGATTGACCTCCTGCTGCCATACCTGGGAGTGGGTGAAGAGAGCCAGGCCTCCACAGATTGACCTTACTTCCTTCCACATCTCTGTCTCATAGAAAACATTGAGAGTTGGCAGTTCCTTTCTCAGTATTGTCAACAAGCATAACTGGGACCTGATTCAGCAGATGGAGAGTGGCACAACCTGGTTGCTGCACCAATATGAAGCTTATGCTACTACCCTGGCCCAGAATATTCACCACACCTACCTGGGCCCAATAGCCACCATCACATTCAACATTGGTCAGGATGGGCACTTGGGGACCAGGGTGGTGGTAGGAAGACTGAGGCTGGCCCACTCACTAATTAAAGATAGGGTCCAATTAGTTAACTTGGAATCAGGAAGATTGGGGCAAGGCAGGTATCTTGGGCTGTCCCGGGAAAGGAGTACTTCTGGGAAACTCAGAAGTCCTACATCTAATATTTTTAACAAAGGGCACTCTCTATACTGTAGTTTGCTCCTTTGGGCTAGACAGAGCTAACCTTTCATCATGACCCTTATCCTAGTCATCTCTGTTGTGGGCTTAGAAAAAGGGATCTTTGCTGGATTAAAGATAAGTTGGCCCACCTTAAAGCCCTTCAGAGGGAGCAACCCCCAGACCTTAAGAAAACTGCCAACCTCCTTGAATTTCTTTTTAAGTCAAGCTTAGTGTGATAGGGAATAGTTTCTACACAGAGATTCAGCTGAGAAGGGAAGGATTACAATACGGAGGATGTTTCATAGGAAAGGGAAAGGAAGCCTAAATTTAGGAATGCCTAAAGTCTTTGTTTTACTGATTAGACCATCAGCCAGCAAGTGGACCAGAAATACCAAGTGAGGCCTGGCAGCAGAGGAGACACCAGAAATTAAGCCAGGAGCAGGCAGTGGCCAACAAAATCATACCTTGGCTTGTCCGCTGCCCCACAGGTATGACCCTGACATGGATAGTCTTTGGTGAGCCCTCTTAACCCATATTTCATCCCTCTTCTGATGAAATGGAACTTGTTATATATAGTAGACTCAATAAGAATAGCTGACTTTTATTTATTCATATAGTG
Organism: Monodelphis domestica; assembly: GCF_027887165.1. Classification (NCBI taxonomy): domain Eukaryota; kingdom Metazoa; phylum Chordata; class Mammalia; order Didelphimorphia; family Didelphidae; genus Monodelphis; species Monodelphis domestica. The sequence goes on from NW_026605001.1 coordinate 70,360, forward strand.
CATTATGTCATGTGACTGCCACAATAACCTCATTAGAGTATATGTCTACTATTCCATTTTCTTACAATCTTTATCACCCTCTGCACACTTTCTAACAGCTTTCTCCCTGCTATGGTTCCTACACATCCTGTCATCAACATGCCAGTGGGGAACATCAGTGTCCACAATGATGAGAACCTGTACAAGTCTGTTATGGTGCAGTGGTTTAAAAAAGCATTAACTGCTACAAAAGGAATACTTCAAGGGCCTAGTGAGGATCCTTGCCTGATCTTGCCTTATATTTTTGCCATTGTGTAACTAGGGATATCATCAAGGAGACCTCCCTAACCCTAATGAAATACATTCTTTTTTAAGGAGTATACCATTTATTGTAAGACCAGATATGTTTGTTAGAATGAGCAGTTGTCTCTTTTTTTCTTTTCATAAGTATTGTCTAAATGTTACTAGCCAAGTTGTTAATGGCCCATGAGGTTGATATGTGCCACATTCTGAATGAATAAACTGCATTTTTCCTGACTTTTGATTTTGTGCTGTCTTGGAAGAAACTGAGGAACGTTGAAGTTTTAGACTTTGAGAGAATAATTTTCTGAATCAGCATGGGAATAACTCACCCAGAAATGACTCCTTCATATTCACTTGGGGGGGGAGGGAAAGGGTACCAATGCCTCACCCTATCACTTTTTGCTCAGAATCTCAGAAAACAGGCTTGAAAAAACAAGAAGAGAAACTAGGTGAACTGAGAATGAAAAGGAGAATCAAGAAATGAGCAGCAATTCAGTAGAAATAATCCTTAACACACTACCCCTCAATATAGGTCCTGGGACCTATGGAAGAAATTGATTTTTGGTGTAAAGAAAGTGACCAAATTTCCCCAATCCCTTCAATAATCCCGTTTGTAGAGCTGTAGGCTCAGGAGAAATTAGATGCTAGTGTTCCAAAACTTTGGAAGGAAATAGTATCCTTTGCCCATCTGCAGGGTATCTATGGTTCAATGAAACTGACTTTTGGAGGATAGCACACTAGATCCATGTTCTTCAACTCACCTTTGGCAAGAACCACATACCATGCCAAAAGGGAATTAATTTTCAGGGTTTATAAGTGGGGATCCAAAGCCAGAATCAACTTTGTTTAGGCTTGAATTTGGAACAAAATGGTACAGTGACAAGTCAATAAGCATTTTAAAAAATTATTCAATGACCCTCTGGTTTTTAATAACAAGCAAGTAAAACAGTGACATATACTGACCAAGTGTGTCTTCCACTGCAAGAGAAGGTGTCCATGGAAAATCCAACAGGAATTTCCAACAAATGGTGCATTCCTTCAGATCTTTCTGCATACATATGACCTCTTGAAAACTGAGCTTTATTTTTTCATATGCCACCCTTGGTTTTTATTTCTATCCCCATCCCTGTATTAATCATTTACCAGCCACATAATGTAAATTATCTCCAACACTTTTCATGCTTTCATCTTCCTCCTCCTTGGCTATATCCCATCTGTTCCACTCCACCCATAACCATTTCTTCCTCTACTGTGCCATCTGGAATTCTTTTGCCATAGTGAGCACATCATTGATTGGTCTTCTTAAGCACTTATTAACAAATAACCCCCGACTTATTGACTGCAGAATCAAAACATGTTTAATTTAAAGGGGAAAAAAAAGGTTTACTTCACCCACCAAGCAAAGATATGCAACAAGGACACAGGCCTTTGCATTTGGTCTCCCTCTTTTCAATGTGAAAGAAGTCTGCTTAGGGTAAAGCAATCTCAAATATTCTTGGGCACTTAATAACATTTTAGACATGAAGGTTAATGAGTGTTTTATTAGCTTTTGCCAGGTAACTCCATTTAGGTTATGTGGAAGAAAGAAGTTCCTCTAGGAAAGTCATAGGAAAACTGGGACTGATATAAATAGATATAATAAATTATTTTGAAGTTTAAAAGTTCATGCTGGAGAAAATTTTTTATAATAGAAAAATGTTACATTATGGCAAGGTTTAAGTTGTATTCTCCAGACAATTCTCAAAGTTTTCAACAAATCCAATTCATCTATGAAAATCATCATTATAATTCTCAGAGTTATATATTAGCAAGAGGATTTATTTCTAACTATTTCTATTACCGAGTTCTGAATTGAGGCCCAACTTTGTCCCTTGGGTTTTCAAGAAATGTCTCGCTCTTGAAAGCCTCTTTCATTGTAAGGTAACAGGAAAATAAGATTATGGATTCTAGTTTACCTGGTAAATAGGATCCAGTGTAGGCAAAGTGTGTCTAAGCAGCACAACAGACTTATAGACTCTCCTAAACTTAGACTGTATCACACATAACTAAATAGGATCTGAGCATAGACATGAGGCATGTGATTTTCCACCCTCAATCAAGGAATAGAGGAGAGACTGAGAGCAGTCTTGAAATATCTAGGAGAGGGCTGAAGAATGACCTTCCAAAAGTGTATTCAGTGATCTATGGGGCAGAATGTTTGGGGGTCTCTGATCACTGAAAAAGAACACTGACAATTTACTGGCAATTGCTTCCCTAAGCAATGCACTGTGTTTCTTACTCAGAAGTTGATCTCTCATAATTTTTCATCCTCACAATAGAAAGACCAGTGCATCCTAAAAAGAACCATAAAGAAACAGCTAATAAAAGTACTTGCTAGAATAATTAATCCAGTTGAATTGATGTGGCGTTTATCCTAGAAAGTTACTCCATCCAATTTTGATGTAAATTCATTGTTGTCTTCCACATCTTCCTTTAGAACTTTTGATTCCTAAAAATGGAATAGGCTTTTCTTTTTGTTTATTTTGAGGAGATGACGGTGACAAAAATGTCATACTCTGATAAGGTGGTTGGGGATTGTGGGGGGGGGGGGACAAGCTGGGTCAGGGCAAGAGAAGCTGCTTCAGAAAATTTCCACCGTACCACATCCAAGCTCTTCCTTCCAAGACTTTCTTCTACTAAAGAAGATAAAAAGAAAAAAAAATTTTAATCAGTGTGGAGGAATAAAAATGCCAAAATTCGCAAACTTTCCTCTGTTCAGACTAAGTCTCAGAGTCTCACAGTTCCATGTAATGGGTGATGCCACATCTTTGAAGTTCATAGTTGGTGTCCTGATGCATGGTGGGGGTTATGACCTACAGTGCAATCTCAAAAACAAATGAGCCACAACAGAGATAATGAAAGCTATATGACAAACTGTGTGATTAGAAATTCATTTCTAGTTAGCCATATTAAGAGAACTCTACTCTTCAATACAATTCTATCATTCCTTACTGGATAAGATTTTTGCCTGAAAGAAGCATATTTCCATATCCATATCCATAACCAAAATATATTTGGTTCTCTCTGAAATTTGCAACTTTCCTCAGTGGGAGGACATAATGCCTTCTTCCAATCAGACCTCTCCTATTGGGCTACCATAATTTTTTCTACCTATTGTCATACTACCAATAAGGATGTACCCCTCCCCCTCACTCTTTTGCTAATCACAATTCATCTTCTATGATTCCCAAAGCCAGGCTTCTTGCAATTTTCCATTTTACTCTATATGAAACCATCTTCCCAAATGCTACCTGGGTTGCAAGCTCAACTTCTAAATCTTCTCATTCCTGAAATCAAGTCTTTGCTATAGTTTCTAGTCACCATTTCTAAACTACACCATTCTTTAGATCTGTCCTTGATCTTGAAACACTTGCTTCCCGTTCTGTCCAGTGCACTCAATAAAGAACTTCAGACTGCACCAGGTTCTTGCTAAGCTCTGCTCAAAGTCATCTCCACATACAGTAGGTTCTCACTGTTGTTAGAGTTCCTGACCAATCAAAATATGGCACCACGTGGAAGTTGCAGAAAGGAAAAAGCAGTAAAAATTCATTTCAAGGCAAAAGCCAGAATATTACAAATTATTCTTCAGATATTTCCTATTATCCATAATATTTTGTCAAACTTTGCTCCTGCTCTAGTTTTGTGGGATTTTTGGATATTTGAAAACTTAGTTTAAAAAAATAGGTTCACATTAAATTACATTTGCTCTGCAAAGAAGATGGGCCCCAACATGTCCTTGAATAGGACTTATTTTCCTCTTATCTTAGTCATCCATTCTTACAAAGTTCTTGGTTCAGTTCAGTCCAATTTTCCTTCATTCCCCCAGTTGAATCAGCCACCATGAAAGCAAATAGCTAAAACATCTCTACTTCTACCAACACTTTGTCAAGTACATTGTTATTTTTTCTCAGTGTGGAAATCAATAATCCACTTTAACTTTAGAGGTAACTTTACAGGTTCCTGGTGCAGCCTAAGGAATTAAAGAGAAAATTGAAAAAGGATCTGTCATGAGATTGCTTAGTCATGTTCAAGCATGGATTTCCTCTCTCCCCCCTCCATTTCTTACTCCCTCCCTTTCACTCACAATCTCTCTCTCCCCCTGCCTCATTCCCTCCCTCTCTCTCCCTCCCCTCTCCCTCGCTCTTTCTCCCTCTCTCCCCATCCCTCTCTCTATATATATATATCTACTCCTCTGTCCCTCCCTTCCTCCCTCTTTCTCCCTCATTCTCTCCCTCCTTCCCACTCTCCCTCCTTCTCTTTCTCTCCCTGCCTCATACCCTCCCTTTTTTGCTCTCTCCCTCCCTTTCTCTCTCCCTCCCTCTCTCTCCCTCTGTGTCCATCTCCCTCCCGCCCTCTTTCTCCCTATCTCTTTCACTCCCTACTTCCCTCCCTCTCCCTCCCTCCCTCTCTCTCTTCCTCTCTGTCCCTCCCTCTCTCTCCCTCTGTGTCCATCTCCCTCCCACCCTCTTTCTCCCTATCTCTTTCACTCCCTTCTTCCCTGTTTCTCTCTCTATCCCTCCCTCTCTCTCCTTCCTCCCTCTCTCTCCCTCCTCTGTCGCTCTTCCTCCCTCTATATCTCCCTCCCTCTCTCTCTATCTCTCTCCCTCTTTCTCTCCCTCCCTCTCTCCCTCTTCTCTCTCCCTCCCTCCCTCTTTCTCCCTCTCTCCCTCCCTCTTTCCCTCCCTAACTCTCCCTCCCTTCCCCTCTCTCTCCATCTCTGTATATCTCCCTGTCTCTCTCACTCCCTCTCTCTCCCTCTTTCTCTCTCCCTCCCTCCCACTCTCTTCCTCTCTCTGTGCCTCTGTCTCCCTCTCCCTCCATCCCTCTCGCTCTCCCTTCCTCCCTCCCTCCTCTCACCCTCCCTCTTTCTCACTCTCCCTGCTTCATTCCCTCCCACCCTTTCTCCCTCCCTCTCTCCATCCCTCCCTTTCCCCCCTCCCTCTCTCTCCCTTACTCCTCTCTCCCTACCTCTCTCTCCCTCCCTCCCTCTTTCTCCCTCTCTCTCTCCCTCCCTCCTTCCCACCCTCTCTCTCTACCTACCTCTCTCTCAATTTTCCCCTCCCTCTTTCTCTCTCTCCCTGCCTTATTTCCTCCCTCCTCTCCCCCTCTCTCTCCCTAACTCCTTCCCTCCCTCACTCTCCATCCCTCCCCTTTCTCTCATATCTCCCTCTCCCTCCTTCTCTCTCTCCCTCCCTTCCTCTCTCTATATCTCCCTCTTTCCCTCCCTCTCTCTCTCCTTCTCTCTCTCTCCCTGCTTCATCCCTCCCTCTTTTCCAATATCTCCCTCCCTCTCTCCATCCCTCTTTCTCTCCTTCCCCCCTCTCTCCCTCCCTCTCTCTATCCCTTCCTCCCTCCCTCTCTTTCTCTCGCTCCCTCTCTCCCTTTCCCTCCCTCTCTCTCCCTATCTCTCCCTCCCTCCCTCTCTCTCTCCCTGCCTCATTCCCTCCCTCTATTTTTCTCTCTCCCTCCCTCTCTGTCTCCATCACTCTTTCTCTCCTTCACCTCCCTCCCTCTCTCTCTCCCTCTCTCCAACCCACTCCCTCCCTCACTCCCTCTATCTCCCTCCCAAAATCTCCCTCCCTCCTCTCTCACACTTCCTCTTTCTCCCTCTTTCTCTCCCTACCTCTCTCCCTCCCCTATCTCTCTCCCTGCCTTTTTCCCTCCCTCTTTCTCTCTCCCAATCTCTCCCTCCCTCCCTCTCTCTTCCTTCTTCCTTTTCTCTCTCTCCCTCGATCTCTCTCTCCCTCTCTTTCTCTCCCACCCTCTCTCTCCCCCCTCTGTCTCCCTCTATCTCCATCCCTCTCTCCCTCCCTCCCTCTCTCTCTCCTTCCCACCTCTCTCTGTGCCTCCTTTTTCTCCCTCCTTCCTCAACTCTCTCTCTCCCTACATCTCTCTACCTCTCTTTCTCTCCCTCCCTCTCTCTCCATCCCTCCTTCTTTCTCCCTCTCTATCTCTCTATTTCTACCTCTGTCTCTCTCTCCCTCCCTCCTTCTTTCTGCCTCTCCCTCCCTCCTTCCATCACTTTCTCAACATCCCTCACCCTCTCTCTCCCTCCCTCTCCTTCCCTTCCTCTCTCACTCTTCCTCCCTGTCTTCCTCTTTCTCCCTCCTTCCGCTGTGGCTCAGGTTGCAGGAAATGCTTCCGGCCATCTAGTTAATTGACTAGACAAAATTTATAACGTCCAGCTTTTGGGATTGTTATGAAATGTATCTGTAGATGTTCAAAAGGTGTGTAAGCCTGAGGACATCCCCCAAAGGCTTTTCCACGAAATGCATGTTGATTATATGCTTGACATGTAGAGCAGGCTGAACATCCTTTCGAGGCTATAGTAATTATACCAGGGGCTATCCATACTCTCTTAACAGAATCCACAGTGCCCTGGGTGCCAAAATGACCATTTTTATGAATGGATTGACAAATTTGGTGATGGAAACTTCTAGGGAGCAGGGGTTTGCCTTCAGATCTGTTTCACTTTAATTTTTTCCATTTTTTCACTTCCTTTTCATTATAGAAAAGTGATAAATTTAAATCATCAGTGGTTGTTAATGTTAAAATTAATTCAGGTCCTTCTATGGCTGCTAGCTTTGCAGCAGCATCTGCTCATCAGTGCCACCTGTATGGTCAGAGCAATGAACTACAGCTAGGGCTTCAGGCAGCTGAAGAGTAGAAAGGACTTCATTAATAATTTCTGCATTAGCTATAGATTTTCCAGCTGAAGTTAAAAATCCTCTCTGGAGCCATAGCATTCCGACTGAATGACAAATGCCAGCTATGAGTTCTGCTCCTTGAGCGCTAATGTTAGAAGGCAATGAGGCTGACCATTCAGTGGCAAATTCTGAGACTACGGCAGCTCCAGTGTAGCGTATGCCATCCCTCATAAAAGAGGAACCATCAGTAAATAAAATCAGATCTGCATTGTCTAAGGGAGTGTCCAAGAGATTGTCTCGAGGCTTTTCTGCCATGGACACTAATGTTTCACAGTTATGTAATGGTTCTCCTGAAGTAGGTAAATCTAGAAGCAAGGTGGCAGGGTTAAGGGTTTTACAGTGTTTTAAGGTAATGTTTTCACTATTTAACAACGTTATTTCATACCTTGTAATTTTCTATTCTGAGAAAGCCTGTGTTCTATGTTTTATCAACAATGCTTCTACCTCATGTGGGAACTTAATTGTTAATGGACATCCCAATACTAAATCAACAGTTTTTGTTACTAGTAAGGCTGTAGCAGCTACTCCTCTAAGGCATGGTGGTGCTCCTGCTGCTACTGTGTCCAGTTGAGCAGAATAATAAGCAATTGGGTGCTGAGAAGGTCCCAGAGTCTGAGTTAAAACACCAGAAGCTACTCCTCTTCGCTCATGCACATACAAAATGGCTTGTTGTAATCTGGAATGCCTAGAGCAGGGGAAGAAATGATAGCCTTTTTTAGCTCTGATAGAGCTAACAAGTGATCAGGCTCTAATTTGAGGGGTTCAGAGACCGAATCTTTTGTTAATGCTATAAGGGGTTTAGTGATTTCCCCATAGCAAGGAATCCATTGTCTGCAAAACCCTGTTGCTCCTAAAATTGCTCTCAACTGTTTCTTAGTAGTAGGAGCACTTAAATTTTGAATATTCTTGATTCTTTTTGGAGAAATATAATGAGCACCCACAGTCAGGACGAATCCCAAATATTCTACTTTAGGGAGACACCACTGAACCTTATCCTTTGAGATTTTATGTCCTCTTTTGTGCAATTCCAAAAGAAGGTGTTTACTATCTTCCTGACATGTTTCTGCGACTGTTGAAGCCAAGAGTAGATCATCTACATATTTGATTAATTTACTATTTTTAAATGTTATGTTATCTGTGTCTTGCCTCAAAATTTGCTCAAATAAACTCGGACTTTCCACATCTGGCAGATGACTCCATGTATATTTTGAGCCCTTCCAGGTAAAAGCAAAAATATGCCTGGAGTTCTCATGTATAGGTATGGAAAAGAAAGCTGAACACAAGTCTACTACTGTAAAGTATGTAACTGTGCTAGGAATAGAGGAAATAATAGTATTTATATTAGAAACTATGGAATGTCTCCTAGCAAAAAGACTCCAGCAAGTGATCAGAAGGGTCATCCACCATGATCAAGTAGGATTTATACCAGGGATGCAGGGCTGGTTCAATATTAGGAAAACTATCCACATAATTGACCACATCAACAAGCAAACCAACAAGAACCACATGATTATCTCAATAGATGCAGAAAAAGCCTTTGATAAAATACAACACCCATTCCTACTAAAAACACTAGAAAGCATAGGAATAGAAGGGTCATTCCTAAAAATAATAAACATTATATATCTAAAACCATCAACTAATATAATCTGCAATGGGGATAAACTAAATCCATTCCCATTAAGATCAGGAGTGAAACAAGGATACCCATTATCACCTCTATTGTTTGACATTGTATTAGAAACACTAGCAGTAGCAATTAGAGAAGAAAAAGAAATTGAAGGCATTAAAATAGGCAAGGAGGAGACCAAATTATCGCTCTTTGCACATGACATGATGGTCTACTTAGAGAATCCTAGAGATTCAACCAAAAAGCTAATCAAAACAATCAACAACTTTAGCAAAGTTGCAGGATACAAAATAAATCCACATAAGTCATCAGCATTTCTATATAATTCCAACACAGCTCAGCAGCAAGAACTAGAACGAGAAATCCCATTCAAAATTACCTTCGACAAAATAAAATACTTAGGAATCTATCTCCCGAGACAAACACAGGAACTATATGAACACAACTACAAAACACTTTCCACACAACTAAAACTAGACTTGAACAATTGGAAGAACATTAACTGCTCATGGGTAGGATGAGCCAATATAATAAAAATGACCATCCTACCCAAACTCATCTATCTATTTAGTGACATACCCATGGAACTTCCAAAAAATATTTTACTGATTTAGAAAAAAACACAACAAAGTTCATTTGGAAGAACAAAAGATCAAGGATATCCAGGGAAATAATGGAAAAAAAATACAAAAGAAGGGGGCCTTGCAGTCCCAGATCTCAGACTATATTATAAAGCAGGGGTCATCAAAACAATTTGGTACTGGCTAAGAGACAGAAAGGAGGATCAGTGGACTAGACTGGGGGCAAGCGACCTCAGCAAGATAGTATATGACAAACCCAAAGATCCCAGCTTTTGGGACAAAAATCCACTATTTCATAAAAAACTACTGGGAAAATTGGAGGACAGTGTGGGAAAGATTAGGTTTAGATCAACATCTCACACCCTACACCAAGATAAATTCAAAATGGGTGAATGACTTGAACATAAAGAAGGAAAATATAAGAAAATTAGGCAAACACAGAAGAGCATACATGTCAGACCTTTGGGAAGGGAAAGACTTCAAAACCAAGCAAGACTTAGAAAGAGTTACAAAATGCAAAATAAATAATCTGGAATACATCAAATTAAAAAGTTTTTGTACAAACAAAACCAATGTAACCAAAATCAGAAGGGTAGCAACAAATTGGGAAACAATCTTCATAAAAACCTCTGGCAAATGTTTAATTACTCAAATTTACAAAGAACTAAATCAATTGTACAAAAAATCAAGCCATTCTCCAATTGATAAATGGGCAAGGGACATGAACAGGCAGTTCTCAGCCAAAGAAATCAAAATTATTAATAAGCACATGAAAAAGAGCTCTACATCTCTTATAATCAGAGAGATGCAAATCAAAACAACTTTGAGGTATCACCTCACACCTAGCAGATTGTTTAACATGACTGCAAAGGAAAGTAATGAATGCTGGAGGGGATGTGGCAAAGTGGGGACACTAATTCATTGCTGGTGGAGTTGTGAATTGATCCAACCATTCTGGAGGGCAATTTGGAACTATGTCCAAAGGGTGATAAAAGACTGTCTGCCCTTTGATCCAGCTATAGCACTGCTGGGTTTGTACCCCAAAGAGATAATAAGGAAAAAGACTTGTACAAGAATATTCATAGCTGCACTCTTTGTGGTGGCCAAAAATTGGAAAACGAGGGGATGCCCATCAATTGGGCAATGGCTCAACAAATTGTGGAAAACTCTAATGCAAATACCACCAACAGGGAAATGGGTTCGAGTCAAGAACTCATGTGATAACCAGTGGAATCCTGCGTCGGCTATGGGAGAGGGAAAGGTGGTGGGAGGGGGGGGCGGGGAGGAAAAGAAAATTATCTTTGTTTCCAGTGAATAATGTTTGGAAATGACCAAATAAAATAATGTTTAAAATTTAAAAAAAAGTTTCCATTTCCTCAAACAACCCTAATAATTGGGAATTCCCAAATTGATAGGAACATGCTTTGAGAAATAGGTGGAGTTTATTCCTAAATGGCGTGTATTTGTAGTTTTAATTTACCACAGTTGAAGTTTGGTTCTTAAGCTTGGAAAGATAGCTCACAACCTTCTTGATTTTCGCAGCCTCTGGGTAAGGAAATACATCTGTAAGATATTGTTACTCCAGTGTTTATAGATGTTATAGTTAATGTGTATTTTGCAATGGGATATTCTTTAACCCTGAGTGATCTACTATGCCAAGCAGGACCTCTTCTTCCTTAAGGAGGGGGCCTCTGCGTAGCCTTGGGTGAGGAATGCTGCTTAACCACTCAGGGATTATTAGGGGAGTCCTATGAGAAGGTCTAGAAGCCCTGACAGATGGAGAGGGAAACTCATCTCTCTCCTTCCCTATCTCCCTCCCTACATTTCTCTTCCGTCCTCTCTCTCTCCCCATCTCTCCCCCTTTGTCTTCCTCTATCTCTCGCCCTCCCTCTCTTTCTCTCGTCCTCCCTCTCTCTCCCTCCCTCCCTCTCCCTCTCTCTCCTTCCCCCCTCTCTCCCTCTCTCTCCCTCCTTGCTTCCCTCCCTCTCTCTCTCCCTCCCTCCCTCGTTCTCCCTCTTTCCCTCACTGCCTCTCTCTCCCTCCTTCACTCCCTCTCTCTTTCTCTCTCTCTCCCTGCCTCATTCCCATCCTCTCTTTCTTTCTGTCCCTCTCTATCTCCCTTCTTCCTTCCCTTCCTTTCTCTCTCCCTCCCTCTCTCTCCTTCTCCCTTACTCCATCCCTTCCTCCCTCCCTCATTCTTCCTCTCACCCTCCCTCTCTCTCCCTCTCTTTCTCTCCCTCCCTCTCTCCCTTTTTCCCTCCTTTTCTCCCTCTCCCTCCCTCCCTCTCTATCACTCTTCCTCCCTCTCTCCCTCTTTCTCTCCCTTCTTCTCTCTCCCTCCCACCCTGTCTCTCTCTCCCTCCCTCTCTATCTCCCTATTTCCCTCCCTAGCTCTCCCTCCTTTCCCCTCTCTCTCTCCATCCCTCTTTCTCTACTTCCCCCCCCTCTCTCCCTCCCTGTCCCTCCCTCACTCCCTCTCTCTCCTTCCCTGTCTCTCTCTCCGTCCAAAAAATAAATAAATAAAATTAAGTCTTATGTATTAAAAAAAAATAAAGATATTTCTCTGATAAAAAAAAAAGTTCTTTACTGCAGAACTCACATATTTAATCAGAAAAATAATTTGATCATTCAATTCACAAAGAAATTTTCTCTATTTGAATCAACTTAAAGCAGTTATTGAGACCCTCAGTTGAACACTCAGGCTCTCACACTCCCCAACTCAAGCTTCCCTTTCCAATCTTTCAGCCCACCATTCATGCCTCTGAGCTAATCTCCTTGCATTACCTCTAGCATAGACACTGGTGCACTCACATACACAGGCACCAATACAGATCTTTTAGCCAGGTTGAGGTAGACTCCATTTTGTCTAATTTACCTTATTGCCAGATTCTGCCATCACCTGCCATCTTACCTAAACCTTTGCCTGAATCAGGCTCAAACTTTGAAATCAGCCTGGTTCCTCAAGCTGCCTGCTGCCCCCCACCTCCATTTTGGGATCACAGATATACTGTTTCCCGTGTCCAGCAGCAGCCAGGTAGCTCTGAACTATGCAGCTCTCTTTGCACCCCACAGACTCCTGCTTAATATGTCCTTAATTAAAGAGTAATTTACAGATCCACTTACCTGGTCCCTTTGCTAACCAGACAGCTGACTCAACCCCAAATGGGCTGTATGGGTACCTCACATCTTGGGGTCCTTGTTAGCAAAAAGGCTCAGGCAGCTGGGACTTCTAATCTTGCTGGGGCCTCCAAATTTTTGACTGGGAAAAAACACAGAACTATTAAATGGTCAAAATCACTCTTTAATTAAGAGAAAGGAGTCAGATGCAATAGTAGGCCTCGACACAAAGCTTCACACCACACTACTGCACAGAGTCTGAGGTTTGAACTCTAGACACTTACCTCTGGGAAAGCCAGTCATGCTTTTCTGAGGAGCCATTAAAGTTGGGGAGCTTAAATACCTTTCTAGGTGAAACATGGGGGACAGTTGATTGAATTTACAATGGTAAGAAAGAAAAATGAGGAGTTCCAGATAGAAATAACAGTGAGGGGTTGATGCTTTACAATGGACACAAAAGGGAAAGATCCAGCTAAGAGCTGGGCCTCCCTGTTAAGGACTTTGGCCTAAGGGGAGAAACTATTGAGACAAAAGGGATACTGAACATCTTAAAGTCTATTGTTAGTCTGAGATCAGTGAAGTAGAATTTTCCCTCATGGGGGAACTCTCATGTGACAAGGTCAAACCTCCAAGCTAAATAAACTGGGGATCACTAAATCTTTCTAAGCTATAAATTTGGGGACTTCTAGATTCCATGGCAATCCCATGCTAAATAAATTCATATAGACTTTCTTAGATATCTCTTCCTTATTTCTTAATGAGAAAATGAGTGAGTGTTAGCCCTTTACATAAGTGTTTCCATTTGAATTTTCCATCAAAACTGTGAGTCAGATGCTATGATTATCTGTTTTGGAGATAAAACCAGAAACGCATTTATTGTTCAGTTCTCTCCTACTTTTTGTGACCCCATTTGGGGTTTTCTTGGCAAAGAGTTTTCAATTTCTTCTCCAACTCATTTTGCAGACAATTCTAAGGGATGTTTTCCCAACTACACAGCCATGGTCCTATCCAGTATGCCACTTAATTGTCCCAGCTAATGAGCAGCAGACTTGACTTCCTAATCTAAAGCCCAGAACTCTTTTTATACTCTCTGTCTCCCATATTTTTCTGGTAAAGTACTTTGCCCACAAAATATTTTTTTTAAAATAATAGGTTATTGATAGCCAAGAAGACGTTATGGGGTGCAGAGGTGAACCTCCAGGTTTTGGGAAGTGTATCTTTTGGAAGAATGCAAGACCCCAGAACTTATTTTTAAAATAAAAATAAAAAGAGAAATGTATTCATTTATAAAGTAATGTTTAATATGCCCAGTGTAAGGATAATTTAGGGTAATGACCTAATCTATATTAAATTTAGGCTGCCAGGGGATATTGTAAAGGGTGAAATTATGGTTAAGACTGAAAAAATTCTAAATTTAAGTGGTCACCAAGGGAAATCTCAAATAATAAAATACCCAAGTCAGCTGACAAATTTTATGGTGATTTAATTGATATAGTAGAGAAGATTTTAAGAAGAAGGTGGAAAGAAAGGGCTAGTGCCTTATATGGACATTTTTACATCACTTTTCTACAATTCATCTGTACCAATGAGGACATAGCTTGACTTAGGACAGCCCAGAGGTCTGTCCTTTTTTTGCACCTGTCTGTAACCCTCAGATAATTAAATCTTGAGTTTGATGCAGATCTTTCAAAATCTTGTTAAACTGAGTAGGGTGGAGAATGTGGAGTTTCCAAGGCCTGATTCTGTTATTCCAAGTATCTCCATTGTTGTAGATCAGGAAATAGCTAAATCAGATCTTCTAAAGAATGGTCTGATTAGGGTGGGATAGTTTTAAAATTCACAATATCCCAAATAAAATACCCAAGTCAGTTTGGAAATCTATGGTGGTTTAACCAATATAGAGGTAAGAAATCAAGGAGAAGAGAGAGAGAAAGGGTATAGGATTTCTCCTGCCTGGCCTGTGCCAGGGGAATTTCATAGTTCTCCACCAAGGCTTCTAAGTGGATAGTGTTTAGAAGGTAAAGGAGGAAAAATCAGCCTAAACTCCAAAAGAGCTCAAAGAAGATGCCTCACCTGAACCAGGTTACAAGGCTTCCTCTAGTATGGAATCAAGGAAAACTCACCACTAAACCGGACAATAGCTGCTGCCACACCAAGTTGCCAAAAGACTCAGCACACTGCCTCCAGCCACCTCTCCGCCCAGAGAGAGGAAGTGACGCGAAATATATAGACGGTTTTACATCACTTTCCTGTGTCTCACATGTACCAATGGTAGCTTGAGCTTGACTTAGGACAGCCAGTCTGTCAATTATTTCTGATTTGTCATTTGCTAGCACATGTCTATCATAGGCCATCCTCCTAGATACTTAATCCTTAAGTATGGGTGTGGACATTCCTGATTTTGTTAGACTAAGTAGGGTGGAGTAATCTAAAGTTCACACAGGAAGATAGAAAGTTCCATTTTAGTAGTTGAAGTGATTTGTATTATATTATAATTATATTATAATCCCCACCTCCCGATGGGACATTACAGTCTCATACCAAAGGAGCTGGGAAGTTGATCCCAGGGCATGGTGCCCCTGGATAGCTCCCAAAAGATTGATGAACTTCTTTTAATTTATTTAGTCAATTTATAACATTATTCCTTGGTTACAAGAATTATATCATTTCCTTCCCTCCCCTCCCCTCACCCTTCTGGCAGGGCACACAATTTCATTGGGTATTATATGTGTCCTTGATCAAAAACTATTTCCATGTTGTCAGTGTTTGCATTAGAATGTTCGGCCCTTGTATCCAAGGAGTTATTTTCCTCATTTTCCAATTTTTTACCACAAGAAAGAGTGCAGCTTGTTTTAGTGAAAATTTCACCTTTGAAGATTGTTATAATATTAAAAATGTGGCCGCCAAGGAATTTACTGATTAAATTCTTAAAATGAAACACTCAAGTCAGAATGGAATTTATGGTGGTTTAATCACAATGAGAGTAAGAGAAAGGAGAGGGAGAGGAGAGAGGAGAAATGGGAAAGAGGTTACTCAGGGAGCCAGAAGGAGTTAGGCCCAAAAGACCAAGATAAAGAAGGACTCATGTGACCAATCTGAAGGGAAGCTGTCTTCGGGCCTCTAGCCCTGTCCACAGGAAGTGAGCGAATTCCAGAGGCTGCTTTCTCCATCACTTCCTGTGCCTCACAAGTGCCAATGGTGGCTCAACCTTGGCTTAGGACAGCCCAGGTGGAGTGTTAGTTATTTCTGATTTGTCATTGACTAGCACATGCCCGTGTAGTATGGGTGTGCACAATTTTCGGTGCTAGACCAAGCAAGATGGAGATTTTAAAATTCACAAGCTATGAATATTCTTGTATATATCTTTTCCCTTTGCTATGGCTAAAAGGGCTGACAGTCCTTTAGTGCCCTTTGGACAGAGCTCCAAATTGCCCTCCAGAATGGTTGGATCAATTCACAACTCCACCAGCAATGCATTAATGTCCCATCTTTGCCACATCCTCTCCACCATTCATTACTTTCCTTTGCTGTCATGTTAGCCAATTTGCTGGGTGTGAGGTGATACCTCAGAGTTGTTTTGGTTTGCATTTCTCTGATTATAGGAGATGTAGAGCACTTTTTCATGTGCTTATTAATAGTTTTGGTTTCTTTAACTGAAAATTGCCTATTCATGTCTCTTGGCCATTCATCACTTGGAGAATGGCTTAATTTTTTGTACAATTGGTTTAGCTCTTTATAAATTTGAATAATTAGACCTTTGTCAAGAGGTTTTTGTTATGAAGATTGTTTCCCAATTGGTTGCTACCCTTCTAATTTTGGTTGCATTGGCTTTGTTTGTACAAAAACTTTTTAATTTGATGTAATCAAAATTATTGATTTTATATTTTTGATTTTTTTCTAGCTATTGCTTGGTTTTAAAGTCTTTCTTTTCCCAAAGATCTGACCTGTATACTATTCTGTGTTCACCTAATTTGCTTATAGTTTCCTTCTTTATATTCAGGTCATTCACCCATTCTGAGTTTATCTTGGTGTAGGGTGTGAGATGTTGATCTAAACCTAATCTCTCCCATATTGTCTTCCAATTTTCCCAGAAGTTCTTATCAAATAGTGGGGTTTTGGTCCCCAAAGCTGGGATCTTTAGGCTTATCATAGACTGTCTTGCTGAGGTCACTTACCCCAAATCTATTCCACTGGTCCTCCTCTCTGTCTCTTAGTCAGTACCAAATTGTTTTGATGACCACTGCTTTATAGTATAGTTTTGAGATTTGGGACTGCAAGTCCTTCCTTCACATTTTTTTTCATGATTTCCCTGGATATCCTTGATCTTTTATTTTTCCAAATGAACTTTGTTATGTTTTTTTTTTTCTAATTCAATAAAAAAGTGCAGCAAGCTGACCCGCAGCCACTACACTAAAGGAAATATTTACCTAATTATGCTTTGAGGAGCAGAACTGAAGCTGGAGGGATGAATAAAGAATTTGATGCAGACACTTAAACAGACCAGACAATACCGCAGAGAAGGCTTCTGTTATCTTTCTTTGCAGGGACACAAGGCAGAAAGATAACAATAATCAACAATACACGAATCAGGAATGAGAATAGAGATCAGTTAAGAGAGTAACCTCTGACAGATTTAGAGCTTAAGCTCTAACTGCAGATCACATTGCCTTGAGGTTAGGAGAGAAGGAAGGAAAGATTAGAGAATGCAGATCTTTATAGAGAACAAAGGGGCTCCACTGAAGGAGCTTGGGGCCAAGTTCCAAGTAGGGGAAAGAAAGGTAAAAGAGAGCATTTTCTGTTTATTGGGATAATGAGGTAAGAGATAAGTAATACATAGGCATCAACACACAGTGGATTGCTATTGGTTCAAATGTAAATTACAACAAATTTGAGGTGTGGATTAACTTAACCAGGTGAACATAAAGAAACCTGGATTCCTGCCAGAATGTTAAGAGGGCTGAGATCAAAGGTCAATACCTTTACTGCCATGCACAGGTCTGACCATGTGTTTCTCAATACAATTCTACAGATCAGACATCTACCTTATACATACACATGAGTGGACTGTTATGAAAAGTTTTTTGATAGTTCAATGGGTATGGCCCTGAATAAGTAAATTAATTTGCATGATTGATGAACTTCTAAGCGAATACAAAAGGACTTGAACCTAGTGTGAGACTTGAGGTTGCAAGGCTTGACATATGTTAAGACATAGGACTCCTTGTATCCACATTCTTTTTGAAATACAGACAAGTACTGGTTTGGCTATCATCCTGGCTCCCCCTATCCCTGAGAGTAAAGGTAAAATCAGGGAATACTTCCCTATCACAAAAAAATCTAGTCCCTATTCTATCTTTCATAATGTGGCAAATTTCTGTAGTTCTGCCTACTGATTGGGTAAATGCTTAATTGCTTAAATCGTTTTAATTGGACCCCAATTCAAGGACCTGTTATAGATTTGTTTTTCCTTAGAAAGTCCATAAGACTTTGATAGTCTATATTTCATCCAGAAATTATTTTTTTAATTTGGAATTTTTTTGATATTATTTTTCTTGCCAATTAATTCATACACCGCATCTAAGTTCAATCACCCTTTTCACAGAGGTATGTAAAATTATTATTTTTTAAAATTACAAAGTGTAAATTCTTTTTCAGAGTAATTTTAGGTTAAGAAACATGCTACCTCTCTGAATCCAGAAAGTGAACTATGTGAACTTTAGATTACTCCACCCTACTTAATCTATCAAAAAATCAGGAAATTTTAAACTTTAGATTACTCCACCCTACTCAGTCTAACAAAATCATGAATGACTGCACCCATACTTAACGATTAAGTATTTAGGAGGATGGCCTATGACAGACATGTGCTAGCAAATGATAAATCAGAAACAACTAACAGACCCCTGGACTGTCCTAAGTCAAGCCTAAGATATTACTGGTTCATGTGAGATGCAGGAAAGTGATGTAAAACCATCTATATATTTGGTGTCACTTCCTATCAGGTCTCTTTCCCCGGAGAGGTGGCTCTGGCTGGCAGCGTGCTAAGCGTTCTGGCATCTTGGCGTGGCAGCAGCTATTGTCAGGTTTGGCAGTGAGTTTTCCTTGATACTATACTGGGAGAAGCTGAGTAGCTAGTTCAGATTCAGGCATCTTAGCTGAGCTCTCTTGGAGTTTATGCTAATACTTTCTCCTTTACCTTCCCAACACTATCCTCTTAGAGAAAGCCTCTTATCTTTCCCCTGGCACAGGCCAGACGGAAGAAATCCAACACCTTTTCCCTCTCCCTTCTCCTTAATTTCTTTCCTCTATGTTAATTTCCAGCTGACTTGGATATTTTATTTGGGATATTCCCTGGTGATCAAAATTAATTTAGATTAGGTCACAACCCTAAAATTATCCTTACAAGTGTTTGGAGACAACACCATTAAGATGCCTGAACAGAACACAAGTTGCACCAGAAGATCCAGAGTGGATGTGGTGATTTGAACTGTGTGGGATTTAAATGCATTTGTTTTGTATGTATACTCATGCCAAAGGGGACTGCCCCCTAACTGTTTTTATGTCAATGTACCAAATAATTATTGGTTTTGTTCTCTTTTCCTCTTATCCTCAATTTATTGGCATTTCATAGCTGCTATGTTTACAAGACCCACTGGAAAGTCTACTCTTCTGCAGGTCTCAGGAGGAAATATATAAATGGAGATTTTGAACCTTAGGCTTAATTCCCCATTAGTCCTTGGTATTCCCAGAATTTCCCTATAATCTCTCCTGCATCTCCATGTTATTGGTATTTAGCTGGCAGTAACGCCTCCTATGTCTTCTCTTCTTGCATGATGTAGTGATGATGGTAAGTCGGGGAAAATTTGAAAATGGCTAACCAGCCATGGGGATGTGGTTTTTATTTTGTATCCTCTTTATTCCTTGATTTCTAAAGATCTTTAATAAACCCCATAATATATAATATTTTATTATTAGAAATATAAATTTAATTTTTACATTCCACCCAAACTACCTTGAGGTCTTTTGTTAGTCTGACACCAGTGAAGTAGGACTTTCCCTCAGGGAGGAACTCTCATGTGACAAGGTCAAACATGAGGCTTTCACCTTTAAGCTAAGTAAACTGAGGATCATTAAATCTTTCTAGGCTACAAGTTTGGGGACTTCTAGATTCCACATTGACAGAACTCCCATTTCCCCCAGTTTAGTTCCAAATTTCCACCTCTCTCAATCTACCATCCTCATCCCCTTATATTTTTCCTTTCTCCTCTTTTTTTTCTATAGGGTAGCATAGCCTATTGTATGTTCTTCCCTCATTGCTATGGAGTCCTCCAATGTTTTAATGTAGAAACTGCTAAATCTTGTTTTATCCTGACTGTGGCTCCATGATACTTGAATTATTTCTTTTTGGCTACTTGCAATATTCTTTCCTTGACTTAGAAGTTCTACAATTTGATGATAATAGACCTGGGAGTTGGTCAATCAGGATATAAAACAGAATTTCATTAAGGCAGGCTAGCAACAGATTGTACAGTACCATCCAGACTCTAGAATTATATTTCATTTTGAGAAGCACTTTGTATGAGGGGATGTTCACTGTAATCCAAAATTTTATTTTTGCAATTTCAATAGGCATTTTTAAAATCTGATTTTGTAAAAAAGATTTTTCTTTGTAGAAAAATAAAATTTTTATTCTTAACTGGGGTTACAGAAAATATTCTCCATCTTGAGAAATGAGTCAAGAGAAAAGAAAATATCTGATATAAACAAAGAGGCTGTACCATATTATGAGCAGGGTTCTTTCTATCATTCTATTATCTATGAAGATAATAGTTTGGGGGAGCAGTGGTGAACCCCCAGGGTTCATAAGGATACCTTTTACAAAAATGGAAGAATCTGAAACTTAGCTTAAAAATAAAGAGAAATTTATTAATTTGGAAGGTAACGTTGAATATGCCCAGGAGGGCTGCAAAGGTGGAAGCTTGTCTCCTTGATGGAACAATACAGGTAGAAAGCTGCTCCTTGGGAGGATATCAATTCTGGGGATTTTATGACATTTACAACAGATAAGAAGTGACTCTGGAGCAAGAATCTGGGGGGGGGGATTAGGATTACTGTTAGAAGGCATGGGGGAGGGTGGACTTTGTGATTCTCTTTGTCCATCTCAAATCAATCAAAGGAGGGTAATCCTCTAGGTCAGATGTTTTGGGTTAGAAGTCCAGGAGCAAAGGAATTTCTCTAATAATAATTTGCCTGAGTTTCTGGGAGTACAATGCCCAAGTCACTTTGGGGCTAAGAGTTTAAGAAAAAAACTAACATTTTCATCTACAGACTGTCATAGCTCAAGAACATTCCTATTTGGCAAGATCATTCTGAGTGGAAAGAAGAGGACAATCCCTCTTCCTCTCCGCAAAGGCATCTTCAACTTACCTGCCACAAATACCACACTCCGACAGGGCCTCCTGAAATTCCCTGGGGTGTCCCAGAAAGAATCACAGACGCAGCTGGGAAGGCAGTGTGATCCACAGACTCTTCCCTATGGCCACAGTGAGGAAGAGGAAGAGCATGCTCAAATCCAAACGAAAAAGACTTGGACAACCATTAATGCCAAGCATGGGAGAAAACCACAAATTCCCTGGTGGATAGAAGAAACAGGTGGAGGTGCACCAAAGGGAATTGGAGCCCCGTGCCAAAGCCTCCTTTGGGAGTCAAAACTCCCAGGGTCTAGCAGAAGAAAAACACCGGAGGAGGAGAAAAAGTCCTCTCTCAGCCACACTCACTGCCATCCAGTCCACCTCAAGGCCTCCTCAACCATCAGAAAGAGAAATCCAAATCCAGGGACCACTTGCTGGACCCAAACCTCATGGGCCAAAGCGCATCAGGATCCTGTTCCGGACCTCCCAATACCCTGCAGCACCAGGAAAATCCACAGCAGGAAACAGAAAATATGTGCCGCTTGGCTGTCTTCCAGAGGACACAGAAACACGGAATACTGCCACAGCAGATCTGGGAACCCACAGAACAGCCTGCGGCAAAGAAGCCATCCCTACCACTGATGGAGGGAATATTCCATGACAGCAGGCATTCCAATTGGCCCTTTGAATACGCACTCTACAATGGAAAGAAACAATGTCTTCAGCGTGGATACAAGAGAAATATACCCAGAGAACTTCCAAATGGCAGACAAACACTAGAAACCAGGGGAAGACTCAGAACAGGAAAAACATCCCAAACAAAAGCCTCCCTCCCAGGCCGAGCAACTTGACTCCAGGCACAAGCTTCAACGGAGAGCTGCTTCACAGTCCCACAGAAACGATATGATTTTCTCAGCACAGACATGACTTGCTCTGAGAAAATACCTCACAACGGAGGGGCTCAGGAAACGGGGGCCAACATCACTACGAAAGAAACTTTGACCGGCTCCACTCCTACTAATAACGAATAAGGGACCAATGTAAATAATTCCTCAAGAAGACCCCAGGATTCCTCCCTAAATAACCCTAAATACACAAACACACGCACACACATGATTTCTATGTATTTCCATTGTGCCTCCATTTACTCCACCTTTAAACGAGAGTATCCAGAAACATTGCAAGGTGAACGCAACTGAGGCTTCACACAAGCAAACACTGTCAGAATTTTCATTCGCAAAGATAAGTTGGCTCTCTGATTGGAAAAACTTAGCCGTGCCATTTCAGGTGTCCAAAGGAAAATTCCCCAAGAAGGTACATGAAATGACTTGGGCACCCAGGACCAACTGATTCAGCAAAATGTCTGCCTGGAATCCTGAGAGCATCCTATCCTTTTTGCTCCACCCATGAACATTTCCAAAGAGATTCTCGATAGGGAACAAACACTGCCTCCATCAAAAAGGCTCACATTCAGAGAGAATCCCCAAGAAAGCCTTCAGAGGCGGCATACCAATGCAAACCCAAAACCTGCCCATCACACGGGGTTAATAACTTCACACTTAGCTTTGGGTCCCTTTTCCAGAATGCAGAAAATCCAGCTCCAAACTTGAACAAACATCCATCTGCTCCCAAACACTGCCATGCTCCATCCATATAATGAAAAGCAAGAGCTATCCTGGGCCTGGCAGAGCTACAATCAGTCCACGACAACAGAAATTCCAAGGAGGATGGCAGAAAGTTGGAGCCCAATGAAATACCAAGTCAGAGGCTGGAAGAGCCCCTGGTGAGTCAACACTAACATTGCTCCCGACCAAATGTAGTACGCAATTGCGAGGGATATAAATTTGTCTCAGCAGGCTTTAGTGGAGCCCCATCAAAGACATAAATCCAGGATTAAGGACACAAACAAAGGCCATTCCTTTGCAGGGCAGCAACATCAACAAAAAAAGGGGGGGGGACGCCAAAAGGAAGGTCACAAAAAGAATATTTCCTTCGGCATAGGATCCCGGAAGGCAGAGCAAGACAAAGAGTTTCATCAACCACCGACTGAGCCTACGCAAGGCAACATGGCTGTGGGAACCAAAAGGGAAGGCATCCCACTCGGGCTTATCAGAACTGCAGTCCCTCCTGGGAGAGCCTTTCTGGCTGAAGGGGGACCAAAACAAAAAGCACCTCCAAAAGTCACCCTCATGAAGGTCATCACTTCCAGGCCAAAAAGTGAAAAAGGCTGCTGAGAAAAGTAGTCCCGCCAAGGACGTGAGCAAGAATTCCAGCCGCTCAGACTACTCGCAGGGCATCCATCAATTTCTGAGAGAATGCACAGTGTGTCTGTACATCTGGCTCCACAAAGGGTTGGAGACACAGCCCCATGTGAGAGCAAGGAACGCAAGGCTCCCATCTGGAGCCTGGCTGCTTCCATGGCTTCAGGCTACTGAAGGAAGCCCAGATATCGCAGGGACCAAAGGGAAAAACAAGGGAACCCGAAGATCCAAAAGGGAACATCAGCAGGGCTGAAGGCATGACAATGGCGCAGAAGAAACAAAAGTCCTTCGAAGACACAGGGCCAAGCTGACTGGAGGAGGCACCCAGTCTGGCTGCCGAGAGGCGCATCAACACAAAGGGACCACAAGACCCCTGTTAAAGAAAGAAATCCATCACTCTTCAGTGAAGAATGGGGGCTCCAAACCTATTCTCAGGAACCCTGCAGGCACCACGGGCTTCATGAAACTCTTCTCCACAACTAAATTAGAAGAACAATTATACTCTTCACTGAGTAGATATGTTCAGCCTAGGGAAAATCGGTTGCACGTGCTTCTTAAATCACAGGAGAAAGGAAAGACTAGGAAACAAAGGGAATGATTACTCCTACAGCTCCTGGCCACATTTGGGACTTCCTTGGGTGCTCAAATGGCCCAAAAGCACAAAGTCACCACTTTTCCCTGGGCAGCAGGACATAAGAAAGCTCCCAGGAAAGCACAGAGCCCCCTCTCTCTATTCCGGGACCCAAGGATCAAGAGGGCAATTTAACTGGAAATCTCTCTGAGAATTTCCATGCTAGTTCCAAAAGGGAATTCTGCAAAACAGGGGGCAGTGATGCCTCAAAAGAACATGACACACATCTCCCACAAATGTCTTCCCTTCTTCCCTAGAGATTTTTCTCTATTTCTACACAGAAGCGAAATCAGGGAGCACTTGCTGTCACCCGCCAACAGACTGGGATAGCTCAAGGACATTCCTATCTAATTGGCAAGATCATTCTGAGCGGTAAGAAGAAGACAATCCCTCTTCCTCTCCGCGAAGGCATCTTTAACTTACCTGCCACAAATCATACCCACCACACTCATGGAGGAATCAATGGAGGGAGGGAGCCAGGAAGGGAGGGAGCCAGAGAGGGAGGGAGAAAGGAAGGTAGGCAGGTTGGAAGGGAGGGAGGGAGGGAGGAAGGAAGGAAAGGAGGGAGGAAGGAACAAAGGAAGGAAGGAAAGAAGGAATCAAAAGTCACATAAACATGTTAACTAATAGAAGTAGATCATTTGATGATGGATAACAGAAACATTAAAAATCCAAGTAACAAAATGTAAACACAAATCTTACCCCAAATTTTAGAAATTCTTTTAAAAAAAAATCTTATTTGATTTAAAAAATACAAGATAGGGGGCAGTCAGACTCAGACACTTCCTTGCTGTATGACCCTGGGCAAGTCACTTAACCCCCTTGCCTAGCCCTGACTCCAAGACGGAAGGTAAGGGTTTAAAAATTCTATCAACAAATAAAGATTCAGCAAAATGAAGAGAATAAACTTTCATTGAAGAGTTGGTGCAAAAATTCCACATTATTAAAGAAATTTCCATAGAAAATGAGAAATTATAGATTTCCTTCAAAATAATAGGTTTCCACAGAAATAATGAAATATCCTTTACAATTACAGATCCAAAGGAATACTGGCAAATTCAGAAGGAAAAATTCCAGTTTAGATATTCCAAAAGTCACCTTAATAGTATAGTCTTGTAGAAGGGGGGGAGGGACTTCATAAGTAAAAATATCTATTGATTATTGAGATGGGTTTTCTTTTCAGAAATTAATAATTAAACAATCTACTGAAGAAGCATTAATATAAAGAAAAAATAAAAAAATACCTCCAAGAACTGAAGAACTGAATTTCCAGTGAGTTCATTTACAATTGCTTGCTCTTTCAAAAAAAAAAAAAACATAAACTTGAAAAAATAAGATTTCTTACCAGGGCTCTTTTTTATCAGAAAAAAAAAAAATTATTGAATTTTACAGATATATTCTGTAGAATTTGCTTATCTGAAGGAATTATCAACTGGTAAAGAATAATTAAAGATTCTATGAAACATTTTACATTCCATAAAACTTGTTGATGACAGAATTGTTTGAAAAGAAAGAACATCCCAGAGTTTTGATATTGATAGTTTTTTTTTTTATTGTAAATGTATACTTCCAAATTTTAAGTGTCAGAGAAAAAAAATTCAAAACTTGGGCATGCAAAAAAGGTGAAATGGCATACCTGTTCCTTTAGATCAAAAAGGCTAACTCCAGCCAGCAAAGCTGTGGAGAGAAGAGATTTAATAAAATCCAAACCATAGTGAGATTTTACCCCATAGTCTTAGCTAGTCAGACTTGTAGCTGACCCTAAGATCTCACTTGAGGTTGCCCCTCCCCCCAGCATCTGGTAGTAACTAACTGTTCTTGCTAAACCCACCGAAGCAAACATTTTCCCTGAAAATCTGGGTTAGATGGTTATTTACCTATTGATTTTTTAGCCTATCTATAGAAAACTCTGTCTAAGATTTGATCAGGTAAACTATGTCCATTGTAAAAGAAGGATAAATTATCTACATGCAAGGGTGTATGTGAAAAGCATGCCTAATCCCTTAGCCTACATAATTTTCTCTATAAAATATTAGTTGTGATGAAATAAATTTTACCATGGTTCACCATCAATGTCCTTTGGTACTCCCAAACCCATAAAATCTATTCATGTTTCCCACCCCATCTCCACAATTACCAACTAGAGACTTATCATTGGGAAAAATAACAATGAAAGGCAATTTGGAGATAAGTGATTCAACATAGAGAAATTATGCCAGAGGCTAATCTATAATAAATGTTGGAAATCTTATTAAAGGAATTCTATGATATTCTAAATTCAAGACAAAAAGAGAGAAATTTTTAAAAAATGAGATACCAGATAAGACTTTGGGTAATATTTCTGAACCACAAACATGAAAAACATTTCAATATAATAGTAACAAAATTCAGGAAGTCATCAGAAAAATCACCACCTAAATATACATAGAATATATATATGAATGATTTTCCATACAATTATGTGGTATTTCATTTCCCCAAGTCCACGAAAAATTTGTTTAGACTCAATCATATAAGCATCTAATTAGAATTAAGCCCTTGTTTTTATGATACATTTCACATTTCAATCCAAATTATTAGGACCCTGATACATCTATTGTTAAAAAACAGAAGTGAAATAAATTTTATACCTCTCACAGCTCTAAGTAGGAAAACTATTCTAAACTTAAGATGTAGAAACAATTACAAATAGCTAATTGAATAATGCTTAAGGGCTGAATCATGAATTCCACTATAATAAAATTATATCATCTGGTCACATTACAGAAATTAATAAAATAATAACAAAATTCATTGGAACAAGAGTTCTAAAATACCTAGAGAAATGCTGAAAAGAAATATGGACTAAGAGGGAATAAATTCTTCCAGAATGCAAATTATATGATTCACCAATAAATGAATGGATAAATAGACCAATGGAACTGATAAGTCAGGGGAGATTCAGAAACACTAGAATTCAATTATTCACTCTTTGGTAAAGCAGAAATCATTAATTATGAAGGCAAACACCCATATTTGATTTTTTAAAAACCTAATTAAGTCAAAAAGCACTTTGACAGATTATATACCTTCCACAGCTCTAGCTAAAAAACAAACACTATCCTAAACTAAACAAGATAGTGTTTACAAAATATGAATTAAATAACCTGGTTTATAGCTGTGTAAGGCTCTCTAATGGGAATAAATTCTGAATCCCACCTCTCTGACAAGGGTTTCCTAGCCAAAGTAAATTTTAAAACCTCTGTGTGTATACAAATTTATGTCTATTGGTGTGAATATGTATGTCTATTTGTATAATTGAAAAATTTTCCAAATCCTCACTACTAAGAGAAATGCACATCAAAAGAATCAGTGAGATTTCCCTCTCAAACCCTGTCAACTGGCAAAAAGGATCCAAAATGATGAGGAAGGGTTACTTAAAGATAAGCCTAATGATCGATTCTAACATACATGTGGTGACCATTCCGGAAAGCAATTTCGAGTTATGACAATGTCTCTAGCCATTTAACTACCGTCTCAACCGTGCCACAAGTTAGATAGATTCCAAAACATAAAGAGCAACACTTTTATGATAGTTTTGAAAGGTTAATAAAAAAGTTCATGCGCTGAATCAAGAAGACAAGAGCTAAAAAATGGTGACACACGAATATATTAACTGCGCTGTAATGTGTGTGAATCCTAGAGAAAATCATGGAAAGATCCCTAAGGGTCAATTCAGGGTGAAGCAAGCAGAACCCTAGAAATCTAAATAATGATTCACTTTTCGTTTGGGTCTGATCCTTCCTGATCCCAGTCGGGGTTTTTTTGGCATGGATGAATGAATGAAGAGGAAACTGAGGCAAGCAGATGACATGCCTACCAAGGGTCACACAGCTAAAGGTTTCTGGCTTCACGCTATTCATTCAGTACGCCATTCAGCAAGTCCCCATACATACAAAGACTAAAATAAAGTGGTGAGAATACATATAGTCCCCAAAACACAAAATCGGTGAAAAAAATTGGTCGGAAGGGGTGAGGGGAGGGAGCGTACTGCATAGAGAACAAGAGAACAAGGCGCCGGAAGGGTCCGCGTTTAATCTTCTAGGCCTCCATCTTTAAAGCTGGAGTGGTAGTTCACTGTCTAGTCCTTCCCTCCTCGGTTATCTCGGCATCGTGCACCACCACAGCAGCGATTCAAAACTAAAGCCAGTCCGAACCTGCAGAGAGACGAAGAAAAAGGAAAGCTGGAGTAGTAGTAACACCTCAATAGTGCAGGACCTGTGCTAGAAGGAAGCAGATTTGATGGAAGTTTGGAGAAGAGGAAGGAAATCAAGGAACGAATTGTATGTCCACTGGCACAAAAGTCCCGCCAGAAAGTCCTCAGGGAAGAAAAGGATGAATTGTCTTCTTTCTCTCGGCATAGTAAACCTAGATTCAACCCGGTGGGCATAGGGGTTGGGATGGAATGGGTTACAGGAATTACGCATGAACTGGTGACGTAAGTTTCCAATCCTGGTTGTTCATTGGATTAGATGGCCGCTATTCAAGATAGTTGGCCCGCCCAACACTCTCTAGACTGTGCCTGTGGGTTTAGGGGAAGTTGCTGACTTGCAAAGGGCTGTGGTACCCCTTGTACTGTACACATAATGCCTAGTGTCCAATCTTCTAGTGTCCAAGTTCCTGAGTTATATCAACATCGTTCTTCAGTTCAAGCTGTGGCAGTTCAACCTCTGAGGAAAGAATCGTTGATTTTTAACTTGCTCTTCCCTAATAATTCTTTTTCCATTTCCCTTCTTTCAAAAAGATTTGAATTCAAAAGTATGATAGCAAAACAAAACATACCATTTTTTCCATTTATTTCCCCCGTGAATTTTGTGAGGTGTTTGGTTTTTTTTTTTAAATAAAGTGATGGGGGTTTTCTTTCATGATATGTGCAATATGAAAATATGTATTCCATGACAATACTGATATCAAATCAATATGGGTTGACAATGAGCAGTGAAGGAGACCCTCATATTCTAAATCTTGTGTTTCTTACTAGTTAATACTGGTTAAACATTAACTGCAAAACCTGTGATTTCAGCATTAGTCAAGCAATAATTGCAGATTGACCAATTACCCATTTTGTGTACTAGATCAGCTTTGTGCCTGATTTCTTTTATTATTTATATTGTTCTTAGAACTGAAAGACAAATTAAATACCAATTGTGGTCTTTCAATATACTGCATTCCCCTCCCCCATGTTCTTATTCCAGAAGGGCAGCAAGACCTCTCCCACAATAGCAAAAGATAACATGGTGGACAATGGAGGGGCATAGCACCTGTGGACTGGGTACTCTGGCATTCTAGAAGAATCCCCCAAACTTGTGCATACTACTTATTCTCTATGACAACAAACCCCAAAAAATATCTCCATCTAAATTTGGCCATGCCCACCTTCTAGAGTTTTCTGGAAGTTGAATATTTCTCTGGAATGAGAGATGACAACCTCCCAGACCCCAATAAATATGCCAACCCTGATCCATAAATTCTGGAAGCTGCACCTACAATATGAAATCTGCCTCTCCAAAGCAGAGCTGCTGCTCATACTATCAGTTCCAATTAGCCCCTGGTTTTTGAAGTGAAAGGAAAGGGGGCACTGGGCCCCCAGCACATCTGCCCAGTTGCAACATCAGCAGAACTGCTAACTGTAGGACGTTCCAAGATTGAGACAAACAAGCAACATCAGCAGAAATGCTGCTGACCATAAGATGTCCCAAGACTGGGACAAACATCCTGATTGAACATCCCCTAAGACCCTGTCCAAGCTAACCCGGAACAATGGGATGTATATAAATATAAGGTCCTAACTCTAGTGAGGTGGAACTCCTTTCCTGAGCTTTCCCCGAGCATGCTAGTAATAGCGTGCTAGTAATAAAGGCTTTCCCTTGCTTGAATTGCATTGTCTTCGTGTGCTCCTTAGGTGGTTTGCAACTCGGTCCCGAACATTTTGGGGCTCATCTGTATGACTCCCTGAGGACCTCAAGAGGTAAGCAAAGTGAATCGACTGAGGAAGAGTTGTGTGAATATGTATAGGGGGATTTGAACTCTGGTTGGACATAAGGCTTAGTGGACGGGAGATCCCGTACCCCTGGATTACAGGGTGCCAAGCCCCCAGAGAAAAGTCCTAATCCTCACTTGTTTCTGAGTGTGGACCACGAAGTATCCACATTTCCTGTTTTCCACAAAGAACTAGGTCGGGAAAGGTGGGAAGCCTGCAGTGAGACAAGTGGGGAGAATTGCCCGGTGCCTTGAAATCTCATCCAGAACATTAGGGGCTTTGAGTCCCTCTTCCCCGACTTTGTAGCGGGGGCACCAGAGTTCGAGTCTCTGGTGGTCCAGGGTTCAAGTCCCTGAGACTCGGGGTTCGAGTCCCTGAAAAAGTAGATCCCCATAGGACGCACCACAGAACTTTGGGTGGTAACCAGGTGAAATCCTTGGTCTCTTACACCGGAGAAGGGAGAACAGCGGCCAGCGCAACTTCTCTCCCCCATCCAAATCTTGTTTGGTTCCACAGAAAAATCCTCTGTTTGGCACTCTGCCTAACAATTATCTGGGCAGTCAGTCCCCCTGGACTTGGTCCTCAGCCATTATGTGGACTTCAAAGCCCGGGCCCATAAATTGGGAATGACAGTAAGGCGGAGAATGAAGTAGCTGTTCCCCCACTTCCCTTACCTGCATCTCAATGGGGTAGGTTATGGGGGAGGGGCTGTGCCTGCTCCTGCAGAAAGCTTCCAAGTAGGAGAGAGAATCTGAATAGGAGGAGATTTAAAAGTTCCTTCCTTGAGAAACCCAATGAGCCTCAGGAATAGCCCACTTCCAACCCACTTGGGAGCAGATAGTTTTGTCCAGATACTACAAGAGCATTTTGTTAGAAATCACAGTCAAAAAGAGAGTCAGTTTTTGATAGATCAGTTCAGAGCTAGGGAACAAGAAAGTCAGCTCAGCCAATCAGATAGCTTAGCTCATCACAGCTTCCCCAAGTATGCTAAAACTGTTTTAATGAATTTTCTCTCTGCAAATATTTTTTTCTTAAGAATGGGTCCTAAAAACGCCTATTTTTTTTCCTCTCAAAGCATGCTTATCACAGCATCATATGTTAATGTTTATCACAGTCTCGTCTCTATGTAACAAGGGAGGAGTTACAAGCTTGAACTTTCCACTGTCAAAAACCCTCAGCAGAGGACAAAAGCAAAAACCTGTTCAATGATTTTTCCCTCTTTCTTCCTTTGGATGGGCCCCCAAGGGAGTAAAAGAGAGAAATTCAGAGCAGAAAAGGGAGATTCTTACTCCACAGTTAGCAATTTTCATTTAAAATTAATTCTCAACTTGGGAGGATTGCTAATGATTTTGATATGGTACAAATGTAATGTATTGTGGTCAGTTAAATGTGAAATGTTAGCCAGATCTTATTGAGCACAAAAACTCATGGTTAGAGGTTTGTTTTGTTAGCTCTTGCAATGCATAGTGGTTTCAGTGAATTTGAGAATTGTCTAAATATAATCACAGAGAGGCACAGAGAGGAATGTTTATTCTATATGGACAAAAATTGTACTGGCTATAAAGTTGTTATGTTGTTGAGAAGAACTTATTCTAGAATTTAAAATTGGGAATCTTTCAAATCAGATTTATTTTAATGTATGTGCTGTTAGAACTAGCAGCAAGAAATCATATGACACAAGAAGGTTTTTTTTAAGTGGTTAATCTGTGCATGGGATTTAATAATGTAAGTATTAAGAATTTTGGTATTTTGCAAAAGAGAATTTCTAAACAGTGTTGTCTTTGACTAAAGTCATATTAATTTTTTAATGTGCACAATGTATAGGAAGGAATTTGTAATATAGAGATGAACATGTATTCAGTATGCTGAGTGAATGCAAAATATGCATGCATTTGTATTATGAAGAGAATTCAGTTTTCTACCTACATAGGTTAACTGTATGTCCTTAACAAGACAAATTTAACCAGCCCTGAAATCAAGAAGGGCTTGTCATGAGGATTAAATACAATTCCATATAGTGCCTTTCCTCTACTCGCAATAATGGCAAAGAGGAGGAGCCAGAAGAAATAGGAGTAATGAATAGAGTTACTAGTTGATACTATGAATTCTAGTGTGAAATAGACACAACAAATTATAAATTGGAATAATGTTAATGGACATCAGGAATGCAGCAATGTTTTGAGCTAAAAGAAAACTAAATTGGAGGTTCTATTCTACTTTAGACTAACCCTAGGGGGAGAAACCATTGGGACAAAAGGGATGCTTAATATTGGATGGACCCAAACTATCAGGAAGTTCACTGTCTGGTGAAGAGGGACCTTCCCTCAGGGGGAAACCTCTCCTGTGACAAGGTCAAAACCTGGAGTTTCTACCTTCAAACTAAGTAAACTGGAGATTTCTATATTGCCATGTTGACACAGGAATGGGACAAATATCCTCCTCTCAAACCTGCTACCTCAGACTATTAATGTCATTAATTCTCAAATGGAGGAAGTAAGATCTCAAAAGCCAAACTCAGGGCACTCTTCAAGGTGATTCAAAAAGCTTATCCCAAATTTCTACCAATGGGAGTTTTAGATATTGATGAGTGGGAACTGATAGGTCAAAAATTGAAAAAATATAAGAAGGAGTGACACAGTTATGCAGACAATATTAAACACATGGAGTATAATCAGGATGATCTTAGCTGATCAGCCTTTGCTAACTTCCGATTGAAAGGGGGAAAAAGCTTTGCAAAATCAAGAGACAAAGCAGCATACTTTGGAGGACAGCTCTCCTGAGTCATGGGGACAATCTCCCATTATTTCAGGAGCTACCTACTGCTCCAAGCTAACCCTCAGAAAGGATTGAAACAAAAGAGCAATTTACAAACTCAAAGATTTACTCTCCTAGAGCCACTCAGGCATGCCACTCCCCTCCCCCACCACCAGCCTACCATTAGGCCTTACAAACCTCTACTATGACCACCCCTTCCCCACCTTGATCTCCTGAGGTTACAAATCCTGTGTTGAACAGGAAAGATCCTCCCAAAGGTCCGGTGAAGGACAAAGAGGATGTTTCTGCCTTTCCAGTAATATTTACAGAAAATTCAGATAATGCAGATGAGCATTTGGCTCAGCATAAGCCCTTGGACTATAAATTGTTAAAAACACTGAGAAGTAGTGTGGCTAAGAATGGCAGTACTGCTCCACTCACCATTGCGCTTCTCACAAATTTAACCCAGCAAACTCTCACACCAGGAGATTGGCATCTGGTAGCTGAGTCTGCCCTTAGCAGTATAAAATGTATATTTTAATACTCCTTTCAAATGATACAAATGGTTTTGTCTCCCACAAGGTCTAAAAGTCAGTTCTTGTTTATGCCAAAAATTTGTTGCTGCTGCTCTTGAAAATACTAGAAAAATTTATAAAAAGTTTTACATGTGTCAATACTTGGATGACATTTTGTTAGCAGCGCCATCTAGTGGCGAAGTTGAGGAACTGCTAGCAGAAACAACTGAAGCCCTTACAAAGGTTGGTCATTTCCAAGGAAAAGATTCAAATCACACCTCCTTACAAATACCTAGGAACAATCATATATGATCAAGAAATTAGACCTCAGAAAATAGAGATTCGTAGGGACTCTCTGAACACTTTAAATGATTTTCAAAAATTACTAGGTGATATTAACTGGCTTAGACCTTTTCTAAAAATCTCAACAGGACAGTTACAGAGCCTATATGCCACTTTGAAGGGAGATTCTGCTCTGTCTTCCCCTAGAACACTGTCACTCAAAGCTGAAGAAGAATTAAGAATACTAGAAGCAGCTTTATCAACAGCTAGATTATATAGAATTGATCCTTCTCTACCCTTAGTAGCATCTGTCTTACAGATGAAGTACACCCCCACAGATGCTAAATAAATCCATTCTATCATATCATAGAATGGATTCATTTAGCCAATCAACAAACTAAATCTCTCACTAGTTAATTAGAACTTATCATCTTAATAATCACTCAGATCAGAAAAAGGTCACAGCAATTGATTGGTGTAGATCCGGATACAATTCATATTCCTATGACACGAGAACAAGTTCAGAACTTATTTGCACAGTCACTGCCATGGCAAATTGCTCTTGCAGATTATACAGGAAATATTAATAATCACATTCCTGCTAATTAGATATTACAGTTTATGAAATTAACTCCTATCATTTTTCCAAAAATAACATCCATGCATCCTATTGTTGATGCTGTGAATGTCTTCACAGATGCATCAAAAAATGGGAGAGCAGGAGCAGTGGTTCAGAATAATGTCATGTTACTGGACACTAAATACTCCTCCCCACAAAAGGCTGAATTAGCAGCAGTTAGAGGTGTACTTAAGGATGTAACACAACCTTGCAACATCATATGTGATTCATTGTACGTGGTAAATTTGGTTAACTCGCTGGAAACAGCTAAGATTAAACCTGTGCCGGATGAAGAGTTATATCTTTTATTTTGTACCACCCAGATGATGATATGGCAAAGGCAAAACGAAGTTTTTATAACATATATTCATTCACATACTAAACTTCCTGGTCCTCTCTCTGAGGGAAATTCTAAGGTGGATACCTTAGTTGCATCTTCTTTTCAAGAAGCAGTTAATTCACATTCTTTAATGTCAATTTGACATACCCAAAAACCAGGCCAGAGAGATAATTCAGCAGTGCAGTTCATGTGCACCTTTCTCTTCAACTCCTCTTCCACCAGGAGTTAATCCACGAGGTCTCAAAACTAACCAGCTTTGGTAGGTGGATGTTACTCAATATGCTCCTTTTGGAAGATGGAAATATGTACATGTGGTCATTGACACATATTCTAGAGTAATATGGGCCATGGCGCAAACAGGAGAAAAAGTTTCTCCTGTCATTGCACATTTGCTGGAAGCATTTGCACATTTGGGCATTCCTACCCAAATAAAGACTGATAATGGTGCTGCATATACCAGTAAAAGATTTGCAGAATTTTGCAAATTGTGGAATATAATCCATAAAACTGGAATTCCAGGCAACTCCACAGGACAAGCTATTGTGGAGAGGGCTAACAGGACCCTCAAAAACCAAATACAAAAACAAAAAGGAGAGTACCCAGACAATTTATGAAGGTGATATTTTGAAACCCAAACCTATCATTCCTAACAAATTGTTAAGGATGGTACTTTTAACACTCAATCATTTCTCCATCCCAGAAGGGCTGACTGCTACTCCTATGCAAACACATTTTGAGTGTCATGATAAAATGGACACATATCAGCAGCCCTGGTTTTTTTGGAGATTGCCAGGAGAAAAAGATTTCAAAGGTCCAAATAGACTAATAACAATGGATCTAGGCTATGCTTGTGTTTCCACAGATCATGGAGACATCTGGACTCCCAGTAAACATCTCAAGATCCAGAGGCAGACCAGTGCATCACTTCACCGGCAACCCAAGACCAGGAAGAGAAGCAGACGTACATCACTACTGTTCCCTGTCAGCTACTTCCTGAACATGATCAAGGCACCAGGATCGAATTCATCACTGGTGAATGCACACACACCAAAAACTGACATTGCATTGCTTCTAATGACATTCACTATTTTCACAATGATGAACATTTGTCATGTTGAAGTCTATTGGTCCATCATACCTAAACCTCCTATATTAAGAATTTTAACTTGGATGGACAAGCCCCCACTTGTCTATGTTAATGATACTGAATGGCTACCACACCCTGTTCTAGCCAAAAGTATCCTGCTGGAATATGAAGGGGCACTTTACAACTATTCAGGATCTATTATGTATCCTCCATTTTGTATATCTTTTAGAAATTCTTACATAGGAAATTCTTTCTGTGTACCTTGCAGAAATCAGGTTTGGATTGTAAAAAATGCTAGTGACAACACTTATGTAGGAATTGGTATGGGTATGATAGGAAAAGGAGATGAGACACCATGTAAATCATCTAAATATAGCCATCCCACCAATAGGTACTTATGTCCAAACCAGATAAGTACAGTGTATGAGGGGTTGTCATGGACAGATTGTTCTGTCCAATCTCCCAGAAAGGTTAAAATGCCAGCAACTGTAGGCTTTAAAATTTACAGTTGGGGACCTAGAATACGATGTGGTCATTCTGAACAATTGACACATTTAGACAAATATACCGAATATGAGAAATGACATATGCCATGCCATGCACTTCAGAAAATTGAAGACTTGCTAGAAGTTGACATGGCTGGTCCTAGACTTGCTATTGAAGCAGGTCCCATACAGAACACTCAATGGAAAATAGTGGCTGTCACACAGCCGATATATAAATTTAATGTCAATGTGAAGAACTCAGGACTTAATTTTGAGTATGACAGTCACATCAATGTCACTGCATGTGTATTTTCTCCGTATGTAATGTTAGTGGGTAATAATCTTCACATTTTTAAGAACAAGCAAGGGCTCTATGAGATTAAATGCATCAGATGTCACCTACATTAATGCATTAGTCCTAGATATCAGGATTCATATGTTGCCATTATGTATCAACCTCTGTTATTATGGTTGCCTGTCAATCTCACAGAGACGTGGGCATCTATGCCCATTGTACATATCGTTCAAAAGGCATTTGATATCATTTTGCATCACTCCAAAAGAACAGTATTAGCTGTCATAGGTGCAGTAGTTTCCATCATTGCTATGATCACGTCATTGACCACAGCAACAATGGCAGTAACACGAGTTCATACAAGAAGTGGTATCTAATTCTTCTAAATTATGGCATACTCAGCAAAGTATTGACTTAGCTTATAGAGATGAGCTGGAAAGTTTAAAAGATGCTGTATTTTGGTTAGGAAAAGAGGTTGAAGCTTTAAACACAAGAATTACTTATCCATGTCATTTTAATCAAACAGGTTGTTGTATTACACCCTTGCCATATGACAATGTGTCATATGAATGGCAAACAATCATTCAGCACATCAAGGGCACTTGGGGAAGTCATAACAGCACATTGGATATTATTAAACTGCAACATGAAAGTAATAAATTAGACCAAATTGTGTGTGAACAGGAAGCAGTAAAAATAGCTTCAAATTGGGAAGCAACTTTATCATCCCTGGGTCCTAGAAATTGGTTTGGTAAAACTAACTTAACCAGCATTGGCACTATCATACTATTCATACTCTTGGCTATTGGTTTGATTATACTTTGCAAAAGAAGCTGCAAAAATAGAGCATATATCTGAGGCATGCAGCCAGAATTGGCATGATCTCATCATTCTCAACAATTGTTATGTGAGAATTTTGAGATGGAAACAACCAATGTGTAATGTGTGGGAGAATAATGATGCTTTTGCACTAAATTTTTAATATATATTAAGGATGCTAATATATTTGGTATGTTATATACATCAAAAAAAAACTAGTAATCAAATTCTTTTAATAGTTATGAATTAAACCTTGCTGAAGTGTTCATTTATACCTTGACATGACAAAGTTAACAATCAGCACACAAATGGGAATTATGAGCATTATACTTAGCAGCTTTCTTTGAAGTCAAATATTATAAAATTGAAAAACCCATGAAAATGAACAAGAAGGGTCATTCATTTGATCAGGAAGAATTCACTGCATCATTAAAAAACACCACCAGGGTGGAGTGAAGATGGAGGAGCAGCCAGAGCAGCAGTTCCATATCACTAAGAAAATTCTTTCCAATCAATATTAAAATATTGCCACAAAAGGAACACAGGAGTGAAAGAACCAACAAGGAAACAGAGTGAAACAACCTTTAAAAAAATAAAAACCAAAAAAGTAGGCAGAGACCATCTGGGGAACTGAGGTGAGAGAGGAGCAGAGCTAGTAGGAGGCTATAGCATGGAATGAAGAGCAAGCCAAGAACAAACCACACTCCCCACCACCCCAACCCTAAATACTGTCACAGGTTTCCAGACCCTGAGATCCTGCCTGGGCAAATAATAATCCAAAATAACCCATACCCCTTGAAATTTCAAACCTGCCAACCCTTTGCAATCTGGGGTGAAGGGGGCTGATCTGCATGGGCCAAGAGCAAAGCCAGGAATCCCAGTTAGAGCTTGGGATAAGGACATAATTCACAGTTTGGGGTAAGGACACAAAACTAAGGGTAGAACTCCAGGACAGAGCAAACAAGGATGGGCCTAATTAAATCAAGAACACCTTGAGTCCAAAAACTTGAGCCTAAGTCTGGGACTAGAATTTTATCAGCCCTGCTCTCAGCCCTCAGATCATCAGATAAACCAGTAACAATCCAGAAAATAAGCTGAAAACAGCATCTAGGAAGGACTAAAGTTTAAGCAGGTACCCCAACTTTCCAGAAAACAGAGTCACCGATAATTAGGTAGGGAAAAGGAGCAAACAACTTAAAAAAGCTAACTCTAAAAAATTGTTATGAAGACAAAGGTACAGACACAGAAAGGGACAGCAAAAGCAAAGGAAATACATGCAAAGTCCAAAAGAAAAATATGGATTGGACAGTCTGGAAGAACTCAAAAAGACTTCAAAAATCAATTAAGAGAGGCAGAGAAAAAGTGCATATACCCATATTTTTGTAGAACAGAATATCTGTCAGTGACTGAATGATGTTCTTCTGTAGGCAAATTGTTTTTCATACAATTACATTTGTGTGGATATTGCATCAGATCTGCCTATAGGGCAGTGATGGTCTTTCCAGCTCATTTGCTGTTTTTCCAGGTGTCCTGTGCCAAACACCTCTGCAGTCTGTCCTTTTTCTGGGCAGATTTTCTTGCCATCGGGTGCTTTTGGTCATCCTCCATGGACTTCACATATCTGAGAAAATAGACAGAAAATCTCGACCTGAAATATCTTTCCATTTTTTGAATCTTGGGGCTTATGAATTCCTTTGAGCTCTTTATGCCATAGCTTCCATTTAAGCCATGAGCTATTCGACAGTTGCACTATAATCAAAATATTATTACAGATAAAATATCTTTTGTCTAAATATTATATCACAAATTATGAGATATTCCTTTATAATTTTGCCATGTCCAACCTAATTTAGAATAATTTAATTTTCAAATTTTACTTTACTGTAATTTCATCCTGTAGCAACTGTCTTTTTAAAGTCAGATTTTTCCCCTTGTTTTTACACAACAGTTTGCCTGTATTCTCTGGCAGTGCTTTAAAGAGCTTCCTAGATCCCTTTTTGATATGATAAAATGTTGCTAAATCTTACTAGGAATAGCAAAGTTTGTTGCTATGCCTGTGTTAACTAGACTTTTTTGAATGTTAAAGTGTCTCAGGATTGTTTTATCAAGTTATTAATTTTGCTTAGACCTGTGGTTTTATTAGAAAAGGTGTTTAGAAATTATCTCTGTTGCAAATTGATTCTGATCCTTGAAGTGTCCTGCTTTGTTTGAGTCAAAGCAAACACAAGTTTTTCCTTCCCAGGTGAATGGTATTCAAATTCCTCACAACAATGGCCTGTTAAGCCTTCACAATTTACCTGCTTAACTTCTGATATATATGGGGCATATGAATTTCCTTATGATTTTTAGTTTGTTCCTTGCATGAATTTTGAAGGAAGTAATTTTTAAATAAAGAAATTTTTTGCAATAAACTTAGATTTGCTTGAGATTAATAATCTGGCTATGTAAATAGCTGGCTTTGCCTAACTCAGTAACCTTAAGTCAAAAGAATCTGATTAACAGTGAATTACCCTGCTTTGAATTTGTTTAGAAGTCAGTATCTCACTGCCACATTCTTAGGCCTTAGTGAATTAACTTTTGCAGCTTCCAAATTAAATCTTAATTCCTGTTGGAGAAGCATTTTTTACCTGCTTTTTACTTCTATTGTAGATGTGACATTCTGGTTTTCCCTTGGTAATACAGAGAAAGCTAAATATTCTGCTTCCTTTTTTACTGCAGAAGGGAAGGGAAATCTATGAGTTTTGGGGGAGGGGCTGCATATTGCCCTCTTTTGTTTCGGAATGCAGTCATTCCTTAGGGTTTTGTGAGGTTTATGAGCTTTTTATCTGCTTCATTTGAAAATCGCTATGCTCTAGTAAATAGGGTAGAATCAAGCTTTGTGGCCAACTGCCTTTTTGGATAGAGAAGATTTTCTAAGTTAGGGAAATCATATCAGTGAGAGGTGGGGGGTGGGGTTACAGCCTTCAGGGCTCCAGAATTCTTTCACTAATGTGAATAGGGGTGGAATTCTGAGGTCACAAATTGCTCTTTTGTTTTAATCCCTTCTGAGTGAGAGCCCTGAAGTGTGGGCAGCTCCTGATTGTTCCCGCTTTCAGCCTGTGCTGCTTCCTCCCTTGATGTTGCAAAGGTTTTTTTCCCCTTTGAATTGGAAATATGCAAAGGTCAATCAGCCAAGCATGTTCTTGCTATACTGCCTGAACTAAAAATTTTCCTTGTGACTCTATACTGTGACTCATATTGTTTTAGTTTCTGACCTATCAGGTCCCATTCATCAACATTTAAAACTCCCA
This sequence comes from Monodelphis domestica, assembly GCF_027887165.1. Lineage (NCBI taxonomy): Eukaryota > Metazoa > Chordata > Mammalia > Didelphimorphia > Didelphidae > Monodelphis > Monodelphis domestica. The sequence continues at coordinate 110,524 of NW_026605001.1, forward strand.
TTGGTGGAAATTCGGGATAAGATTTCTGAATTGTTTTAAGTAATGCCTTGAGTTTGGCTTTTTAGACCTTATTCCCGCCATTCTCAATTAACAACAGTAATAATCTCAGATAGCCTGTTTGTGATGAAGAAATTTGCCCATCTCTGGCAGAAAAAGACTTACCACCGAAGGCCACACGGAGGTAAACTTCTTCAGACTCCAGACCCTTCATCCTAGGAGTGCCCCAAGTACTGGAACATGTTCTGAAACCTCTGTGTTTGAAAAGAAAGGTAGGAGCCCACGAGAGTGACAAATATAGTGGGGGGCTGGCCCGCAGCCCTCCCACGAAAAGAAAGATAGGTTTGCCTTGAGGGAAGGATTGGAGCCAAGGAGTTAGGAAGTCAGACACACACATAATATTTAACAACTGAGCTCCATAAAATGAGCTCAGCTACTTAGCTTTCACTAGGACATGAACCAGTTAAGTAGCTTCAAACTAACATATGGGAGTAAGCAATGAACATGGAGACTAGCTGAAAGAAAAGCCACGATCCCTTACAGCCTGGGCTTCAGGTAAAGATCAGTCCAGCTTGAGGAGAGGGGATCAAGAAAGAAATCACTGGTTCCTTAGAGCTGGTACTCTAAGCACGAACCACTTGAGGATGAGAGATTGAGGAGGAAAGGTCTTTCGGGAAGAGAGAGAGACAGAGACAGAGACAGAGAGAGAGAGAGAAAGTTAAAGTTAAGCTTGGCCAGAGGCCAGAGGCCAAGCTCCAGGAAAGACAGAGACAGGTGAGGGGTGATAAGGTAAAGAGAGCTGGCTCTCTGTGGATGCTCCTATTTATTATTATTGAGATGCAAATATACACAATACATATGGATGAATATATAGTGGATTGCCATTGGTTAATTGTAAATTATGACAAGGTATGTGGTTTATCTCAGCCAGGTGAGCACAAAGAAACCTGATTTCATGCCTAAACCTGGCAGACGCTGGGATCAAGGGTCAAAGGCTTTTTACTTGCCATGTGCAGGACTGAGCATGTGCTCTCCTATGACAATCTTTACATTTTAACTATTTCCCTTGACCATAGATAGGTTTGGACTGCTACAGATACAAACAAGTAATTAATGATGGTGTATACCAATCCCAAAGCAGAATAGGAATCCCAAACAAAGAAAGGCATTTGTTCTGAAACTCAAGGGCCCAGATTCAAATCCCATTGTAGCATACCAGGCATATTAGCATCTTGGAAGTATTGTTGATGTATTGATATTATGTCTTGTGTATTTACTTACCAGACTCATGGTCATGTTACTTATTGACTATTGTATTGCCAAATCTCCAGTCCAAAGGACAAGAGAGGGCAGGACATCATTGGCTAGAGACCACATTCCTTTCAAGTCACATGTTGGATTAATCTCCTCCTCTTTGATTTCATGATTGTCAATTCAACCAATGTTAAAACCTATGCCAGGTCATATATTCACTAATCACCTCCTACTCCACATTCCTAAAATCTCCAATAAAAGTTGGGGAACATGTGCAAACCTCCATCTTGCTCCTCTTGCCCTCTTGCACACAATGCTCTTGCTTATCATGGTTCTCATTACTCCTCTTGCTCTCTTGTTCATGAGAAGTATTACCGGAGCTTGCTACACCCAATGTTTTTTAACTTCTTGTCTATGAGTCTTTATTCCTGCAGTTCTCCCCCTATCTCTATTATCTATTCATCCATTTTCCTCCAGTCTCCATTCTCCTTCTCAGGTCATCACCCATGAGTAAATTGTGTAGGAACTGCAGACGGCTCCAACATTTGGTGTGCAACACGGTATAAATCACCTGAGGAGATGGTGTTGGGGTTCAAGAGTGGTGATGGATCAGCAGACCTGGACTTGGCCAGTCAAGTAAAGTGCTTTTCCATTCAGGATATTGGGTCAAAATCTATCTTCTTATACCTTAGATTGTGAAATTAAGATTTCAGAGACTAAGCTCCAAGCATTGACTAAGACTATCTTAAAATCTTTCCATCTAAAGGGGTAATTGATGTGCAAGAATGGGAGCAAATAGGTCGAGTTGCTGTTCCATTCTGGTATATGAGTTGAAAACCTGTCTTTTCATACTGTGAAATCTTTAAAAGTAGGAATTAAGATCTCAGAAGTTTAGCTCCAGGCTTTACTTAAGGTTATCTTGTAATGTACTACCTTTCAAGAAAAGGCAAGCTATGAAACGGGGAAAAAAGACAATTGGGAGCACATGGAATTTAGGCAGGATACTGCACAAAATGTGAAGAGTTGAATTTCCTAAGTTTCCAATCTTTCACTAATTCTATAGTATAGTAGTATAGTGGTAGTCTCTCGGTGACCGAGAATGACAATTGTCTTTGTGTGTTTTCATCTACGGTGTACCCTCATGTGGCTTGGAGTCCAAAGCCTGAGGCGCAGAGTTTGTGGCACATAGGGCATGGAACACCAGTTGTTACAGGAGGTGCGGTTGTGGCTTGGTGTCGGTGTTCACACACAGCGGCAAGATGTCGATGTTGCTCATCTTCAAAGGTAGTGGTGGCATGGTTAATGTGGGTTCACCAGCTGCTTCTGTAAGAGGCAGCAAGTTCTAGTTGCTTTGGTGTAATGCCAGCCCATTCAAAGTTTGACTTTAGCTGATCCTTGTATCTTTTCTTTGGTCGGCCTTGTTTCCTGAGTCCAGCTGACAGTTTACCATAGAATATCCTCCTTTGATAGTCCGTTAGATTTAAGATGGACAGAGAGATGCACCTCCAGGCCACATCTGTTTGTTCCCTAAAACTAAAGAATCTTTATGTCCCCAGGCAGAGATCACCCTACTTCACCTAATACCTGAGTGACTAACACTGTTGTAAAAAAGTATAAAATCCCCAGAACTGATGTCGTCTGGGGGAACAGCCTTTCCATTCATGCTGTCCTCCCAAGGAACTGCTCCCCATCTTGCTGTTCCACCTTGCTATCCTCCTGGCCATTCTCAACATTACCTCTTAAATTAATAAATTTCTCTTTTTGTTTTTAAGTTAAGTTTTGGAATCTTGCATTCTTACAAAAGGTATCCTTCCCAAACCCCAGGGGTACACATCTGCACCCCTATAACATATTGGACACAGCAAATTAGAAAGGACTATCTGATTATTTTTATATAGGGAAAGCAAAACATTTTCTGATATTTTTCACATACCATAATCTCTTTGGACAGGATTTCACCCACCACCAAGGAAGACCCGTGGACAATGCAATCAGGCAAAGAAAGGGCTATTTATTGAACTAGGACGCACTAATGGGAACTCAGCCAAAAAAGTTCCTCCTTCCCTCCTGAAGACTCAGTCTTAAATACTCTTCAGCATGTATAGCCCCCCTCCCTTTCTCCTTCTAGTCTGTTATCTGTTGCATACCCTTGTTGGAATGTTGCCAGTATGTTTGGCTCCCCTCAGCCCTTATCTGCTACGTACTGTTCTTGGTACCTTGACATTTTCATGTCACAGGGTATTTTCAGCCCTTTCTAATCTGGTGCCCAGTGCAGCTGGGATCTTGGCATATTTGTGGCTTTGAATTTCCAAAGCTAGGCAGCTCCCTGTTCAGGCCTTCCTGAACTTCCAAGGCTGGGCAATTTCCTGCTCTGGCCTCCCTCATTTCTGACTTCTTTTTCTCTTAGGGGGCAGAGGGAAGGCCTGCCCACTGAGGCAGCTCATGGCTCTCAGCCCGGGGCTCAGTAGTGGCTAGGGGTTGATACTGTTGTCGGAGGGCCAACACCTAGATGGCATCCAGCCCGTCTTTCATGAACTGAACAAGGCAGTTAAAAATGCAGGGGCCAAATGTTAAGAGTAGGGTTAAGATTATGCGGGGTCCTATGAGGGACGTGACTAGGGAGAAGAATTAACAAGGTGGGCATACCAGGGGCCAGTTTCTCTCTCCTTCCGTTGGGCTTCTAGACCTTCACATATCTTGCTCAGGGAGTCCCTAATAATCCCCAGTGGTTAACATAGAAGCAGCATTCCTCACCCAAGGCTGCACAGAGGCCCCCCTCCTTAAGGAAGAGGAGGTCCAGGCCTCGTCAACTTTGAGGGGTAACCTCAGCTAAGGAAGCATGAGACCTCTCGAGGAAGTTAATAGAGGATTTCTGTCCTCATCAACTGCCTTGCGGAGGTGGTGGTACCCCTGAGCCTGCTTGGCGAGGGCAGCATTGCCCACCCCGGTCCCTGTAGCTGCTAAGAGGGTGGCTATGGTGACAGCGATAGTATCAGGCTCTTGCCTCCATCATCTAGACGATATGTGGTCCCATGTTTGAAGGAGGTTCTGCTCAGCATAGTAGGTCACTCGGGGTACTATTGTGATGGGGGTGCAGAACTCGTGGCAGGCAGTGAGGGAGCTAGGGAAGATACAGGGCTGTAGGCCAGAACGGGAGCATAGCCAGTGCGCTCCTACGGGTGGGATAAGGTATTTCCCAGTTGAGGGATTCTCTGTGGTTGAGCAAAGGCGGGGGTCGGGGTGGCTGGATTTTCCCACTACACAGTTGCTGTGCCCAATCACTGCAGAAAGAGTTAAGCCATGGCCTGGGTTCCCAGGGCCCATCTCGCTCCAGCAGCACTGTGGGGGGGGGGGGGGGTGTTCTTCCTCTGAGATGTTACAGGAGGCATTCAGGCCAAAGGCCTCATAATAGGGCGGGGATGTGTAGTCGAGGATTACCTCCTCTTTTCTTTATTTGTATTTGCTTAAGATAAAGTTGTGGACTTGCTTGTCTTAGCTTCAGACAAAGATGAGGATTGACCTTCACCCATCCTGGGACCAAGGATGGAACAGTAAACATGAAGGAAGCAGGATAACATTTATGAGAGGCAATTTATGATTAGGCGAGCGCTTATCCCCTTGTCTGCCCCTCTTCCCCTTGTTTGTATTTGTAATAAACGAAGGATGTGGGTTAACCTTTGAACACCTGCCTATCCCTGGACCAAGGTTAGGGTCTCTGGGATGAAGAATCATCAATTCCTGTGGGTTTTGTCTAAGTAGTCTTTAACAGAACTATAAAAGTTCTGGGTGAAGCAAATAAAATTGGCACTATTTCTCTCTTTCATATAGTGTCCATCTCTTCTTTTGTTACTCTTCATTTTTCGTTACCCCAAACAGGATGTCACAGGACTGGTGGACCCTGTGGATGAGTCTTGTAAGCCATAGAGTCTTACAAATGGCTGCCCAGACAGGGACTTTCATTGGTAACCCTGATTCCTTTGCTGGTCATAGGATGATGAAGAGTTAACAGCTTTTGACCCGAGACTGCAGCTCGGATGGGCAGAAGAATCGAACAGAGAGAGTGCAGTATTTGTGGGCCTCCTCTATTCCCCAACTTTGTCTCTCTCTCTTTCGCTTTTTAGTTTAAACTGTCCCCTATTAGGGACCCCCTTCCCCCCATTCTTTTCTTTTCTTGGAACCCTTCCTTCGGTTCTCTTTGGAGAACCCCCGACGCTGTGTGCTGGTCATGCAAAGTTTCAATGCTACGGAGATCCCCTCGGTGGTCAGTATACGAGATACTCTAAGGGTGAGAGGGAAATTATATTTTTTCTTTAGAATAGATCCTAAAAGACTGATTTTTTCCTTTCAAAGTATGCTTGTCACAATGTTGTGTGTTTCTGTTTTTTTGTTGTCTTTGTCAAAGTCTCGTCTCTATGTATATTCTTAAATTGGACACACAAAAAGAAAGAATATAAAATGGAATAGTTGCAAGATTGAACTTGTCTGTCAAAAATCCTCAGCAGAGGACAAAAGCAAATAACCTGTTCAATGATTTTTTCCTCTTTCTTCCTTTGGATGGGCCCCCAAAGGAGCGAAAAAGAGAAAAATTCAGAGCAGAAAAAGGGAGATTTTTACTCCACAATTAGAGGCTATTTTTCACTTAAGATTAATCCTATGGTTTGATGTAAGCAATTTGGGAGGATTGTTAATGATTTTGATATGATCTAAATTTAATTTCGTGCAACTATTTGTCAGTTAAATGTGAAATATTAATCAGATTTTATTGAGCACAACAAAACTCCTGGTTAGAAGTTTGTTTTATTAAATCTTGCTATGCATAATGGTTTCAGTGAATTTGAGAATTGTCTAAATGTGGCTGATAGCCAGACTGACACAGAGAGGGAATATTTTATTCTATAAGGACAAAAAATTGCACTGGGTACTTTATAGATGTAACAGTCATCCTGTTGTTGAGAAGAACTTATTCTAGAAATTAAATGGGATTTTTTCAAATCAAAATTTTAATGCATGTGCTGTCAGGAATAGTAACAAGAAATCATATGACACACAAGAAGTTTAAGTAATTAATCTGTTCATGGAATTTTATAATACTAGTATGAAGAATTTGGTATTTTGCAAGAGAGAATTTCTAAATGATGTTTTTGATCAAGGTTATATGAATTGTTTTTAAATGTGAAAAATGCGTAGGAAGGAATTTGTAATCTAGAGATGAACATGTATGTATTCAGATACCAAATGCTGGAAATTAGTGATGCTGAGTGAATACAGAATGTGTGTGCATTTGTATTATGAAGAGAATTAAGTTTTCCACCTAAATAGGTTAAGGGTATATGATATACAAACTGTATGTCCTTAACAAGACAAATTTAACCAGCCCTGAAATCAAGAGGGCTTGTCATGAAGATTGAATACAATTCCATATAGTGCCTTTCCTCTACTTACAATAATGGTAAAGAGGGGAAGCCAGAAGAAATAATGAAGTAGTCCCAATAAGAGAAAATAATTAATTGAAGTAGATAAAGGGGATTTATCACTTCCTAAGTTTTTTTTTAGGAAACAGACCCAGCCCCCTCCCCCTCAGGAGGTCAAACAGTTTTTGCAGGCTGCAAAAAAGACTCTAATTAGCTGAAGGATAAGAATTAGGAAGGTCAGGTAACAAAAGGAACTTCAGGAATATCAAAGAGATCCGGCTGGAATGCCAGGTAACATATAGCTAACTAGGGATGTGATTAAGTAACTGTGAAAGTAACCAGCCCCGGAGGACAAACCTAAGGATCTCTGACCTCACATAACTATGTTTGTGATCAAACTATGTTTGATTGTCAAATAAGAATCTTTATGTGAAGGGAAATAACTTTATATCTTATAACCTATCTAGATAAGTTTCTAATTGAATTTGGGGGTGTCTGGATTCATTTTATGAAGTGCTCCACTGCAATAAGAGTAATGAATACAGATACTAACTGATATTCTTAAATTCTAGTATGAATTCGATATAATTGTAATAATGTTGATGGAATTTAATCAGGAATATAGCAATATTTTAGGCTAAACCAAAACTAAACTGTAGGTTTTATTCTACTTTAGACAGGTTTTGAGGAGAGCATGTAAATGCTTTGTACTTCAGTTTGGTTACACACTGAAACATTGCTAAAGGACTTAATCAAAGTTATTTGGGAGTTGTGGAGTTTAAACTAAAATCCACTGAGAGTAAATTATAATGAAAGAGGTTTGATAAATTCAATATTATAGTAAGCTCACTTGTTAAAGAAGGATGGGCCAAGGCTGTTAAGTAATAAATCTAAATTGAGCCAAGGAGCCTTCCGATAAATTGCTCAGAAGCTATGAACCCCTTCCTTGCACACAGGAAGGAGAAGGAAGTTCCACACTAATACTTATGAACTGCAGTAAGGGATCTCAAAGAGTTAACAATCTCTGTGTGATAGAACTTAAGATAAGTGTATTTTAATTGTAGATTCAGAGGTTTTAAGACACTCAAACAAACAAACTTTACCAGGCCTGGTCTGACCAAGTAGCTTGTTTGAAGTTGTGAATTTTAGTGCAAACATTCCATGTCCAGAATGATAAGATTATTCAGCCAACAAGATGTAGCTTCAGCCCTTCATTCTGTAAGACTACACTTTCCTGCTCTGTACATCGTCCATTATATGGATGATATTCTTATCGTGGCTGAAGATGAATCTCAAATAAGCAAGTGCTATCTATAGTCAATTGGAAATTACCTTGCAAAAATACTATTTAGTTCTTGCTCAAGAAAAGATTCACAAAACAAGTCCCGCACTCTATCTAGGGGCTCAGTTATAGGCAACATCTGTTATGCCTCAAAAATACAATTAAGAAAGGACTGCTTTAATGATTATCAGAAATTGTTAGGTGATATCAATTGGGTTAGGCAGTATTCATTTCTTACTACAACTGAATTACAACCTTTATTCAAAATACTGGAAGGGAGCTCTGACTTGAATTCCCCTGGAACTTTGACACCGGAGGCCTCTCTTGCTTTAGAGATAGTAGAAGATAACCATTATCAGCCTCAATTAGCCCTGGAAGTGACTATTTTTGCAACTTTAATGTTACCAACAGGTGCCTTAACTGAGAAACAGAGTCATTGAATGGTTACATCTAAAAAGCAAAATGGGAAAGGCTTTACAGAGTTATGACTGTCTTATGGCTCAATTAATATGGAAAGGCGTAGAACATGTGGTCTCAGGTTTAGGAGAGTATCCTCATGAAGTCCAGGTACCCATTGCTAAAGATATACTACAGAAATATTTAGTCTTTACTGTTAGCATACCCCATTGCTATTACCACCTACACTCCACAAGACTTATTTTCTTTTTTGTCACAACATCCTATTGTTTTTCCTAATATTCTAAGAGATTGTCCGGTATCAGGACCTAATGTTTGTGTTGATGCAAATGCTAATTACAAGACAGGCGTATACAAGGAAGGTAGTTCACCTGTCATTTTTACCACTCCTTATTCTTCTACCCAACAAAATGAATTAACTGCTGTTTTACTAGTTTTTTTGGTTATTTCAGGAGCCTTTCAACCTGATAATGGACTCTAAATATGTTTTTCAGTTTTGCAGGGTAACTAGCTATCATCAGATCTACTCAAAGCAATGTACAAATGTAAATTACAAACTGTCCTATGACAAAGGACACATCCAGTCTATGTCATGCACGCACACAGTCATACCAATCTGTCTGGACCTAGTTTTAAAGGAAATGATATCATAGATCAAGCTTTGATTGCTCAATGTTATCTAACTGATATACAATTAGCTAAGGAATCACATCATAGATTTCACCAAAATAGTACGTCTTTATGCCAAAGGTTCCAACTCACTAAAGATCAAGCCAAAAGTATTGTTCAAAAGTGTCCTAATTGTGTTCCAAACCACCCCCCAATGCATATTGCTGTGAATCCCAGAGCCTTAAATAGTACAAATGGATGTGATCCATGAATGGTCCTTTGGACGACTTAAATATATCCATGTCACTGTGGATACTTTTTCAGGATTTTTATGGGCTTCCTGCTTGATGGGAGAAAGAACTTTTCATGTTATTAATCACTGCTTAATGACTTTTGAAATGACTGGTCCCCCCAGAACATCACCTCACAGGTATCCCACACAATCCACAAGGACAAACTATTGCGGAGCACAGTAATCAGATCTTAAAAAACATTTCTTTTAAAACAAAAAGGGGGAGACAGCATCCCACATTGATTGGCAATAGCTGTATATACTATAAATAATTTGATCTTTACTTCCAATAATATATCCAGAGCTGAAAAATTTTTCTCTGCATTTCCTTATGAATGAAATTCAGGCACCACTCCTGTGCTCCCTGCCCCAGAACAAAAACTTGGCATGTGGAAAGATGATAATCAAACTTGGCAAGAGCTTGCCAAGCTTGCAGGACCAGTGGTCCTGCAAGGCCGAGGTTCTGTTTGTGTCTCCACAGGTAAAGACAGAGTATGGCTCCCTCCCCGCTGAGTTCGAGAAATTGACCCTAAAGAGAAGGACAAGGAGAGGACACAGGAAGCCTCACAAGGAGACTTGACAACATCTCCATAAGATACTGACTCTTCTGCTTCTGCTTCTGCTTCTATTCCAGACTTAAAGTGAAGCTACTGGAGTAAAGAGATGGTCTTTGGGGAACAACCCCCTTGGGTAGAGTATGTCAGCATGGGACACACTTTACCAGAAGCCATCTTATATACAAAAACTAACTGATATTCCTGGCATTTACCATTTTGAGAGACAAGCTAAGGACAACAATCAGGCCAACAATTTTGTTTGTGCCTTTCAATTGGACTGGACTAGTTGAGGCACCCGCAGTGGGCCTCGCAAGAGACCATCCTGCCTGCCTGCCCCTCAAATCTCTGCAGGTGCATTATTATGGTCATCCTGACCGGTCAGACTCTTTCTGGATAGGACCTTATCGTGTAGATAAAAGGGGAAAATATGAAGATTATGGCCAACTGCAATATCTAGGTTGGCTAGGGGAATCTTGTGATAGTATTTGGGGACAAGAAAGACCTATTTGTCCATATGTGATGGGATATGAACAAAGAGACACTGTTAATATGTTTCTGCCCTTGCTGTCACATAGATCTAAAAGGGCATCATGTATTCATTGGAAAAATATGATTTGGATGTATTGGCATAACAACACAAGGTGTATTGGAAAGAAATTGGATTCTTATAAATTTCATGATTGTTTTATAGGATAAGCTCACCTTTGTGGGTGATGCCCCCAGAGCTAATTGGTTACATTCTGCTAATTTCACACAGATTTTGACTGATTATGGAAAGATAGCCCCGGCATTGGATAAAGTAAATATGTCTCATTATGTTAATGTTACTTATAATGGAAAAGTCCAAAATCCAGTAACTAGAAGTGTTACATTAGACATTCAAGGTAAACACTCAGGGGGATGGTATCACTCACCGGCAGATAGAGCAATGGAATAATTGTCTCAACTAATCAGCCCTAAGAAAAGAAGATGTATTTCTTGCTTAGTTTTAGGAATTGTAGCCCTTATAGCTGCCATAACAGCTACAGCTGTCAGTAGTGTTTCTCTAGTAAAAAATGTAGCTAATGTACAGACCCTGGAACATGATGCAGAATACTTACATGAGCTAGCACAGAATGTAACCCAGGTTTTGCACTTACAGCAGGATATTAATACAAGGGTTTTTATGCTTTACAACAAATATCTAAAGATGTATTGTTATTAACCAATCAAGTAGAAATTTTAGCTATCAAGGGTAAATTAAGGTGTGATTATCGCTATTCAGCCTTTTGCCTCCTTCCTGTTAAAGCTAACACGTCTGATGCATTTGAAGAAATTAGAAATGATTTACAAGGTCTTTGGTTAAAAAGTAACATCTCAGAGGATATCCAACAATTGAACCATATCATTGATGAGATGGATAACTCTTTAGCTGAAGACTTTCGTCCCGAACATATTGCTGATTCCTTATACAATTGGATTAAGTCAGGCCAAAGTTGGCTATCTCCTTTAGCTCAAATGAGTATAACCATATTAACTTTCATACTGTTCATAGTTATCTTAGCAGTCCTTCTTCCCTGTCTGTTCCAACTCCTTTTGTCCAGCTGGGGCAAAATTGGCCGGATCTTGGCTCTCCACAGAAGTCTTTTGCAAAATAAATAGGGAAAATTGTAGTCGAGGAATACCTCCTCTTTTCTTTATTTGTATTTGCTTAAGATAAAGTTGTGGACTTGCTTGTCTTTGCTTCAGACAAAGATGAGGATTGACCTTCACCCATCCTGGGACCAAGGATGGAACAGTAAACATGAAGGATGCAGGATAACATTTATGAGAGGCAAATTGCGATTAGGTGGGCGCTTATCCCCTTGTCTGCCCCTCTTCCCCTTGTTTGTATTTATAATAAACGAAGGATGTGGGTTAACCTTTGAACACCTGCCTATCCCTGGACCAAGGTTAGGGTCTCTGGGATGAAGAATCATCAATTCCTGTGGGTTTTGTCTAAGTAGTCTTTGCCTATAAAAGTTCTGTGTGAAGCAAATAAAATTGGCACTATTTCTCTCTTTCATATAGTGTCCATCTCTTCTTTTGTTACTCTTCATTTTTCGTTACCCCAAACAGGATGTCACAGGACTGGTGGACCCTGTGGATGAGTCTTGTAAGCCATAGAGTCTTACAGGGATGCAACCAGGCAAAGCCAGCAGTGTTCAGTGAGGTCAGGTGAGGAATGGTTGAGGGAAGAAAAGGAGGCTTGCAGCAAGGGAAGATAGGGGTTGTGTGCAACAGGGTGATCGGGATTGTGGGATCTGGGGGTGGTCAGAAGTGTTGGGCTTGCAGGTTGGGGGTTCCACAGTCATCAAGGTCCATTTCCAAAGCTGGTGGGAGCTTCCACCCTGGAGAATAGAGAGGAGCCAGACAAGGGAGGGGGAAACCAAGAGGTGAGGGAGAAAGTGAAGTAATTGAAGCGAGTGGGTCATGTATTCCTTTTGCTAGCTGTCTCCCCACTGCTTCTGGTAAGTGAGTCCTGCCATCCAGCAGGCCCAGCCATCCATAGGGGAACCACACAGCCTCCAGGAGGGCCAGAATCTCAGGCCCCACCTGGTTCAGTGCCCCCTGCCATCCTATCCCCTCCTTTCTCCAAGTATCTAAGGGAAAAAGGGTGAAGGTCCATGTATTCTGTAGCTTCTTCAGTGCTGAGAATGGGTGTAGAGATGTCCCTGCCTGTCAGGGGGGAGGGATTGGCTATAGGCAATGTCCATGGCTTTAGGTTTGAATGGGTTCCTGAGGTTACAAATGCAAAGGAACACCTATCCCACAGGGGAGTAGCCAGAACTTGATCAGGGAGGGAAAGGCTGCAGACACAGGGTCTATAGGGGCTTGTCCCCAGTGAATTCCAGGGTCCCAGGTTGGTAAACTGCTTGGAGATCTGAAAGGTGTCCAGCCACCGCTTCCCCAAGGGGCAGACAGGTCCCAAGTGGGAGAGTCAGACAAATACTAGAATAGCAGATAGGAACAGGACATTAGTACACAGTAATTGGCATCACACATTTTCATTTGGGTATCTTCACCCACAGACTTCATCTCCGGAAACCATCTTCTGACAGGAATAGATCCCTTTAGGAAAATAGGATTCCCGAGTTATTTGCAGAGCTGGGTATGTGATATTTCTGTTAAAGAATATCCCATTGGAAAGTACACATTAACTATAACATCTAAAAACACTGGAGTAACAATATCTTACAGATGTATTTCCTTACCCCAGAGGCTGGGGAAATCAAGAAAGCTTTGAGCTATATTTCCAAGCTCAAGAACCAAACTTCAATTGTGGTAAATTAAGGCTACAAATACAAGCCATCTAGGAATAAACTCCACCTATTTCTCAAAGCATGTTCCTAACAATTTGAGAATGCCCAATTATTAGGGTTGTTTGAGGAAATTGAAATTTTAATATCACAATTTGCATTATGTGCTGATCATGGTATCTCCAAGTCACAAAAGACACACCAAGCAAGGCTGGCATTGCCATTATTGTTTCACCTGAGGATCAGCAGTCGAGATGGTCAGGAAAATTTAGTCCAAAGTGAGCCTTGGGCTGCCTTCTCTATAACCATCCTAGGACTTTTTTCTCTCCTTAGAGAGACTGAATCCCAGAAGCCTTTTTTCTTAAAGGGCAAGTCACACCCATTTCAGCTGAGAGAAATTCTGCTTATCAGTAGTCCAGAAACAAATCTCCATACCCCCAAACAAGCCTTGCTGATCACTCAATTATTTTCATGTATTTTGTCAATAATTTACACATTGCGCTTTAGAAACAACCCTGAAATAAGAACATGAGTGCTGAACTAAGTAGTTCCATAGTAATATAAATCAGGGCTGTATCATCTCCTGAACCTAGGCCATCTGAAAGACTAAGACAAGGCCATATAGGAATCACCTCAGGGTAACTGCCCAGAGAAATTAAAGAATCATGTGTGATTTTCCCACATACATTACTTTATATATTATCCCTAAGTTAAAGATCCAATTATGAGAGCAGAACATTCATCTGTTCTCTATGGAACCTTCTCTCTCCCTCTCTGTTCCTTCAAAACCCTCTATTTAAAAAGCAGAACACACCTTCCATTCTTCCTTTACAAACCCACATATTAAAGCTTTATGGACTTTAGATCAAAGTCCCTTTCTTCCTGTAGCAGTCCACCCCTAGCTATGGGCAAGGGAAACAGTTAGTATGTACAGAGTGGCTTAGAAGAGAGCTTGCTCAGTCTTGCACATGGCTAGGAAAGCCTCTGACCCTTGACCCCAGCTTCCCCCAGGTGAGGCGGGAAAACAAGTTTCTTTGTGTTCACCTGGCTAAGAGAAACCACACCTATACCTTATTGTTAACCAATGATAATCATCCCTATGTATCATGTATATTTGCATATCAAAGACATTAAAAACAGAGCCACAGCAATCTCCGCTCTCTCGCTCTCTTGGATCTCAGCTCTCACTGATGCCTATCCTTGCTGGAGCTTGGCCATCTTTAATTCCTTTCCTTCTCTATCTCTCTCACCTTGGACCTGGCCTTCGGCCAGGCACTTTCTTTTCTCTATCATGTCTCTGACCTGTGTGGTATTAAATTTGGATCACTGGACGGGATTAGCCTTTTGGAAAGAGGTCCAGACTGATCGGGGTTCTGCTGTGGCTCCATTACAATCAATAAGGCCTGGTTTTCTGACTCATTTCTGCCATCTCATATCTAGAATTTGGCTCCCTCACACCCTTCGCGGTATTCAAATCTTCTATCCTTTTTCTATCTTCCTACCTTGTGGCTTCTTGCAGGTTCGGGAAGCCACACCTGACGCCCAACGTACCCAGTGCCCACATGCCTGGCACTTTCTTGTGGCTTTTAACCCTTTATTTTGCACAGTCGGGGCAAGGCACGCCTCATCACGTGAAGGAAACAGGAAAGGCTGTTCGTGAAGGAGCTGGAGAGTGTTCACTTTTTGTTTGGCCGACAAAGGTGAGTCACCCTCTGCAGAGATGGGGCAATCTATTTCCTCTCAAACCTGTTACATTTGACTCTTAATGTCATTGATTGAAAAGGGAGGAAGTAAGGTCTCAAAAGCTAAACTACCGGAGACAAAGATTGGAAAAATTTCAGAATGAGGGAAACCGAGGCAGGCAAACAATATTGAACTCATGGTCAGTCGGAGTATGATTTGAACTGTTTTACCTTTCCAAACTTCTAGTTCTGGGGAGAAAGCAATTTCACAAATGCAGGAAACAAAGCCACAGGTTTCAGCACAAAGCAAGAACAGGCAGGAGCTGGCCAGAGAGATACCAATTTAAAAGCTCAGAGATTTCTTCTCCTTTGAAACAAATACAAAACAACAGGCTTGGTAACCTAAGGTGAAGTCTGAGGTGGGGGAGGAGAAGGAGAATCTGACCCAGTGAAATCTCACCACCCTGATCTGACTTTAGCGAAGGACTTCTGAAGCCGTAAAGGCTGTAACCCCACCCCCAACCTCTCACTAACATGATTTCTGTAACTTGGGAAATCTCCTCTATCTAAACCAGGCAGTTGACCACAAAGCTTAATTCTACCAGATTTGCTTGAGCATAATGAATTTCAAACGGAGCAGGTAGGAAAAGAAAAAGCAGGAGTTAAGATTTCATTAGGAAAGTGCAAAGTCAAATTTACTGGGTCCTAAGACAAAGGCTCGAAGACCCGGCTTCTAAACAAAGGCAAAAGGGGCAGTATGTTAATCAAGTTCTTTTAGCTAAAGGATGAAAGGATTAGAATCAATTGGCAACAGAGATAATTTCTAAAAACTTTTTCTAATAAAACTGCAGGTCTCAGCAAAATTAATGAATCAAGGTAATAATCCTGAGTTATTTTAAATTCAGAAAAGCCTAGTTGGAAAATATATTTTGTGATTCTGTAGCCAAACAGCAGAAGATTTTTTTTTTCAAAAGAAAGCCTCTACACTCTTTTAGCTTATCAAAAGGGATCTAGGCAGTCCTTTGTTTGAGGTCCAGCCAGGTGAAGGCAGGCTTTTGTTGAAGGAAAAATCTGACTTTACCAGGATAGTTGCAACAGGATGAAATCACAGTGAAGTAAAGTTTAGGAATTTAAATTGTTCTAATTTGGGTTGGACAAGGCAAAATTGTAAAGGAATGTATGCTTATATTTCTTGATAGAGGAAGTTAAAAAGATAAAAATCTTTCTCTGACTTTTGTCGTATGCTACAGAATATCAGGACAAGAGATGTTTTATCTGCAAGGAAATTTTGGTATGAATTATGAGATAATTAAGATGCACACAGAAATTTTTAAGGTTTGGGCTCAGATATTTCTGTTCAACTATGAAAAATAAGATACATGCTCAGCAGAGTGAAAGCATGGTTGGAAGGATTCAATCTGTTTACCAGTAGTTAATTATTAAAGTTATCAAGTAATTTGTTAATCAGTACAGTGATTTATTAATGATTTGATAAAGCTTCCTCAGAGGGGAGAGAAGCTTTAAGGTAGGAAGATAGAGACAGGATAGAAGTTTTAGATACCACGAGGGGGATGATGGAGTCAAATTAGAGATATGAGGTGGCAGGAGTGAGTCTTTATTAATTTTCCATGAGCCACAGCCAAGCTCTGATCAAAGGACCCTTCCGAAGGTTTTTACCAGTCCAGAGATCCACATTTAATACCACACAGGTCAGAGAGATGAATAGAGAAAGATTAAAGATGGAGCTTGGCCTGACAGCCATCAGCTAGCCTGAAAGAGAGAGAGAGAGATGGAGAGGCGGAGCTTGCTGGGCTACATATACCCTTTGATATGCAAATATGCACAGTACATAGGGATGCTCCTCATTGGTTAATGACAAGGCATAGGTGTGGTTTCTCTTAACCAGGCGAGCACAAAGAAACCTGTTTTCCCACCTAACCTGGGGGAAGCTGGGGTCAAGGGTCAGAGGCCTTCCCAGCCATGTGCAATACTGAGCATGTTCAAGACTGAGCATGCTCTCTTTTAAGGCAATCTGCACATACCAACTGTTCCCCTTGCCCATAGCTAGGGGTGGACTGCTACATTTGAAATGGGCAATATTACAATTTATTCAAATTACAGATATTGAAGCTGATCATGATATTGAAATGAGACCTATGATAAAAATGCAAATTCAGATGTTACTTGCACTATGATCTATTTTTGCAGTGAAGGTTTGCAGAATTGGCAGATGAAGGTAATATTCCTAGTCACAGTATCAAGATCTTTTCAGTTATGAAGTTAACTGTTATAGTTCAGAAATAATAGCATCTTTAAACAACTTAATAATTCTGTGCATACTTTTACAGCATAAGACAGTTAATGATTGCACAATATGAATTTTTGCAAAAAGCAAACAATGGTATACACACAGACAAATGCTTAATATCATAGCACAAATGGGTGAAATCATATGTGATTTATGGTATGATGGTTTTATGATTATGAGTTTGAAAAGGCAAATGTTTAAGCATCTATGCATGTTGGTTTGCAAAGGCACACAGCTGCTAGCATTCTCTGCTCTAACAGAGGGCCCAATCTATTGTACATCTATATCCTATACAAGCAAGTGATATTGCTTATCAATGCAAAATGTTGTGGATTCTTTTCACCTCTGTAAAAACACATTTTGGAGCAAAGGATGTATTTCAACATGCTCCTGGCATAAAGGTTGAACTGTGAGAAATGATAGGAGGTACTTACTCTCCTGGTTTATGGGCTTTAGCTCAAATGAAGTGAGCAAAGTGGTTACAGATCTTGTGAATAATTGTGCACAATTGTCTATTCCAAACATCTTGGGATAGCAGTGCTTTTAACAGCAATAGATGGGCTGAATTGGATAGATTATGGCTTAAATGCAAGCTATGGTAAATAGAGCTCAAAGGCATTTATGAGCCCCAAGGTTCAAACACTGAAGGTATATATGTTCTGTCACTTTCTAACTCTACAAGACCCAATGAGGCTTTCATTTGGGGTCAAGATTTTCTGTCTATTTTCTCAGATACGTGAAGTCCATGGAGGATGACCAAGAGCATCTGATGGCAAGAAAATCTGCCCAGAAGAAGGACAGATGGCAGAGCTGTCTGGCATAGGACACCAGAAATACAGCATATGCACTGTAAAGGCAATAACATGGCCTTATAGGCAGGTTTAACACACTATCCACACAAATGTAATTGTATGAAAAACAATTTACATGCAGAAGAATATCGTTAAGTCACTGACAGATATTCTGTTCTATGAATATATGGGTATTTGTTATAAGATCTAACTTTGTCACATGACTGAAAATTTTGAATGATATTGGTACAATGTGTAACTTATAATCATTTTATTGGAATTGTTCCATGTTAGCCAAATTTGATCAAATATCAAAGGTTACAACTGTAAATGTTATGACACCACAATGAATGTTGTCCAATGGCAGCACAAAAGATTATTACTATCCAAAATGTAATTATGATTATTGTCTTGAAGGGTACATTATATTTGCAAACATCAATATGTCTTTATTAGAATCAGACTTATCTAGAATTCAATTTTGTTAAGCTGTGACATTTCCACTTTCATAAGAAAAATGGGTGGATATGGTATTGAATGTAATGATAAAGATTACATTGTATGATATACCTGAATTGGGTTGAATATCATCAAGATATTGAGACTGTAAGGGACCCAAGGGGATGATAACATTGGGTCGAGGTCTTGTTTGTATGTTCACAGATAAGGAAAACATCTGGTCACCCACGTCATGCTTCATGCCAGCTGACACAGACCAGGAAGAGAAGCAGACGAACGCTGTTGACATCAGCTATCTACATGCCAGCCACAATCCAAGCACGCTGGAAGGACCCTTCTTTGGTGACTAATATCACTCCAGAACAATGACATTACACTATTAGAGACATTTGCTATTAGGCTACTGATGGACAATTGTCATGCTGACATCCATTGATATATGGTACCCAGAACAACATCAAGTATGTTAGCCCAGAAGGACTAAACCGCACTTGTGTCTGTCTAAGACACCAGATATATCCCACACTCCAAAGACTTTACTATGGGATTGAGATATTGTCAAAAGGAATTTATTGTGTATGCACTGTAAAACTACCACTTGTATTGTAAGAAATGCTACTATCAACAAGGGTATAGACATTGGTATGACTCTCCAAAGAGTAGGAGATAGACAACTTTCATTCATAGCATAGATCTAATACCTCTGACAACAGAAATGAGGTGCTAAGTAGAAGATGCTGCATAGGCATGTTTAATGGACAGATGATACTGATGTTACTCTCAAGAAGGGATGAGAGATCAGGCAAAATGTACTATGAAATCTTTAATCAGGAACCTGAGTTATTTTAAAAGATCATTGACATCCAGGCAAAGATTATGTTCCTGACAATACCTGGATGGACAGAAATCATGGGCTGACTACCATAGGTGTAGTTAAGTGTTAATACCATTGTTAACCATTACTCCTGATACCCTGTCTTTGTGGGTAATATCTTGATAGGAACGGTTTCTTGCTCTCTCCCAACAGTCCCAGAATTCAGACGGCCGCTGGATTTGGGGTCTATTGGCTTCCCTTTAATATACTGGAAGATGTTCTGGTATATGGAAGTAAGACCTCAGAAGCAAACTGAGGACTCTAGGTTTGACAATTTCTGTGGACGCGCAGTCATTGTCTTTCGTAGGTAGAACAAATTATTATACACAAATGCATGGAGCAAGGGCAGAGTATGATCTAAGTTTCTCTTTTTTGGAGTATGTATTGAAAACATGACACAATAGGCACGGATAAGCTTGTAGAAAAAGCACATTGAATATTATACATTGACAACTCGGAATGAAAAAGCTATGTCAAATTCTATAGGTACAAGGAACTGTAGAAATTGTTTCTAGGTGAAAAACAACTTAAGCTTCTATTTACCCAAACATTGGTTTGGTAGAATGAATTTTGCAAATATTGGTAATGTTATATGCTTGGTTATCATATTGATAGGTTTATTTATACAAGCAGAGATTTAAATAAGGATGATATGAGAAATATGCAGTCATAACTTGAAATGTCACTTCATTATCATCATCATGGTTATTTAAGCTACAAATCAGAATGTAAAGTGTATGGGAATATTGGTATTTGTTAAAAATTTCACTATAATTGTTGTATTGATGTTTTGCAAGGCCTTTAATGGTGCAAAATTATGCTCATATACAAGGTGAATTTTGGTCAATTTAGATTAGGAATTAGAAATCATTTGGAATTGTAAACCTCAAAATTTCTTAGACTTATAAATGTTGGAAATTTCACCATTGAGAAATTTCATACTTGAAAAATTCCCTATTGATAGTGGGTCTTGGCTATTGGAATGTGAACCCCATTGGCATGAGAGTTTCCCCCTCCTCCCTTCTTAAGATTACTTTAGGACAGAAACCTTTTGCTGAACAATGGAAAGGACTTTGACCTATGCTTAAGCATAGAACAGGAATTTCTTTGAGTCATTATTGATTTTAGAATTGATACAATGGAGATACTTGGAATCAATCTCCACCCTACTCAGTCCTAACAGGATTGGGGAAGGGCTGCAGCATAGATCAAAATTTAATTATTCCAATCTCTACCCTACTCGGGTTAACAGGATTTAGGAAGGGCTGTAGCAAAGGATCAAAGATTTAATTATTTGAAAATATGACCTTCAACAGACATGTGCAAAGCCAGAGACCTCTGGGTGGTCCTGGGTTAAGCTAGAGCCTCCATTGGCACAGGGAAATTGATGGACAGTGATTGGTAGATGTGAGAACTGAGGGGAGGCAACTTGGATGGTTTCCTTAGTCTGAAGACTCAGGGTGGGGGTTGAGGAGTTTGTCTGAGTGGTTGGAGTGTGGTCTGAGAAGCTTGCTCTGAAGGAAGCTGAAGGTGGGGGCCCCTGAGACTGTTTCTCCATTTTGGTCACGTGAGTAATAGGGACTGATCTCTTTTCTTTGCCCCAGCTATCTAAGGGCTTGGGCCTTTTGGCCCAGCCTAAACAGAAGGGGTATTTAAGCCCTATTCCCTTCTCTCCCCTTTCTCTCTCCCCATCTCTCTCTATCTCTAATTCCTTTCTTCCTCCTGTTTGTGATTAAACTCCATAAAAGGTTGACTGCTGACTTGAATTTTCATTTAGGAATTACATAGCTGAATTCCTTGGCTACCTTAAATTGATATATATCAGTCTTTTAAAGTGATTTCCTTGTCACAGAATGTAAGTTCTGATATTACATTTTGGCTCAGTTTCAAAGATACCACATAAACAGTGAGCCAAGAGTCTAAAATTTTGTATTAATTTTGGGATCAGGTTCCCAGGATCACTCTCTCAGATTATTTGGGATGTTATAACATGATCCTCTAGAATTGTTCAGAGAGGATGTTTTTCTTTGAAGGGATCTCTCCCAATTAAAAAAAAAAAAGGTGTGGGAGGGGGGGGAAGAATCTTATAGGTGTCAGTATGTTCATTTGAGAGAACACTCTTGATTCATTTTCAAGTATTCAACTTTGATTTTTCTTTTGCACAATTATTGCCAGAATTTTAAGTACAGGGAAAGTATTGTTGATGCTCTGATCCAGAAATACAAAGGTGCAAGTATTTTTGCAGTCACAACCACCTGGAAGTATGAGACTACGAGAACATGACAGTATTTGTTCATTTTCAGATGACTATTCTGGAGAGTGATGTCTGATTGCATGAAAGGGGAATCATAATGAATCATTATGGACCAGATAGCCATGGCCACCCACTGACATATGAAATGGATGTTTAAGGTTGGGGATGCAGAGACATGGTGTACTGACACCCTCAGTCACTGGTTGTCCTGGCATTGAACTACCAACCAGTTTCCTATGTGGCAGGCATCTGGAAGTGAGCACGGATAGATCCCTGAGATGCAGTATCAGTATGAGAGAAAGGAAGGACTTATCCTTCATCTCCAGAGATAGTAATTTTGCTAACTGTTGAAAAGACTGACAACTTCTGATAGTCCAGACTGTGAAAGGTGGCATGTTCGATTAGTGCACCTGTCATGTAAACCATAGAATTCTACCTCATTAAACCAGGATCAGTAGAGTGAAAATTATTTTCTTAATAATTTGGTATCTACTAAGATTGTTACATTGATTTTGATATGCAGACAGGTAGATAGAAAGATCAGGTTGGGATTTTTAGATTTATCACTGAATCAGTTTATGCTGATGATCACACTTGATTTTTATATCTGAGTTCTACTATCTGGTTTGGTTTTTCATCTCTGAATCAGGATATGATTATGCACCAGAGTGTTTGTATTTGTTAATGCTATAATTTTGTTGCATTTTGATATTGCACTACTTATTGTTATGTTAAACAAAAAGGGGGAGATGTAGCAGTCCACCCCTAGCTATGGGCAAGGGAAACAGTTAGTATGTACAGAGTGGCTTAGAAGAGAGCATGCTCAGTCTTGCACATGGCTAGGAAAGCCTCTGACCCTTGACTCCAGCTTCCCCCAGGTGAGGCGGGAAAACAGGTTTCTTTGTGTTCACCTGGCTAAGAGAAACCACACCTATACCTTATCGTTAACCAATGATAATCATCCCTATGTATCATGTATATTTGCATATCAAAGACATTAAAAACAGAGCCACAGCAATCTCCTCCCTCTCGCTCTCTTGGATCTCAGCTCTCACTGAAGCTTGGCCAGAGCTCCATTTTTAATTCCTTTCCTTCTCTATCTCTCTCACCTGGGACCTGGCCTTCAGCCAGGCACTTTCTTTTCTCTATCATGTCTCTGACCTGTGTGGTATTAAATTTGGATCACTGGACGGGATTAGCCTTTCGGAAAGAGGTCCAGACTGATCGGGGTTCTGCTGTGGCTCCATTACAATCAATAAGGCCTGGTTTTCTGACTCATTTCTGCCATCTCATATCTAGAACTTGGCTCCCTCACGCCCTTCATGGTATACAAATCTTCTATCCTTTTTCTATCTTCCTACCTTGTGGTTTCTCGCAGGTTCAGGAAGCCACACTTCCAAATTCAAACCCAACATACCTCCCCACTTTCTTTAACATGCTTTTACCATCATAAGTCAAACAACCAGCCCCCTGGTATCACTTCAATTGCTAATCGGTAACCCAAAAGAATTCTGATTTTAAAAGATTACATCACTGAACAATCTTTAGCTCAACCATTATAAATTTCAGTTCATAGTACAAATTGGTAAACTGAGGTAACAAAATATATGGTAGAGTCAAGTTTACAATGAGCTTTTGTTTACATCCAAACAATACTTAAACATATTTTAGCAGCAACTCACATAACAATCATAAATTTCTGAGCAAGCATTTTCACATATATGCCATTTTAACACCCTACCCACTTTTTGGCTATTGTTTGCCACATCTCTCCTAATACAGATCAAAACATAATCAAAATATCAACCAACAAATCCCCAGAACTCATATGTGGTAACTTTATCAATTACATATCACTCAACTCATTTTATCATTCTGGACCTGGAATGTTTGTAGTAAGATTCCACAGCTGCGAACAAGCTTTTTGGTCAGACAGGGCTGGCAATATTTGCTTGCTTGAGCACCTTAAAACCTTCATTTCTACAATTAAAATGTACTCATCTTTAAGTTCTATCACACAGTGGTTGTTAACTCTCTGAAGCCCCTATTTCAGTTCATAAGTATCGGTGTGGAACAATTTTATAAGCACTTCTTTCTCCTTCCTGTGTGCAAGGAAGGGGTTAATAGCTCTGAGCAATTTTATCCCAAGGCTGCTGGCCATGATTTAGATTTTATTACTTAGCAACCCTGGCCCATCCTTCTTTAACCAGTGAGATTACTACAATTTAAAATTTTGAATTTATCAAACCTCTTTCATAATAATTTACTCTCGGTGAATTTTAGCTTGAACTCCACAACTTCCAAATAACTTTGATTAAGTCCTTTAGCAATCTTTCAGTGTGTAACCAAACTGAAGTATTTACCTGTACTCCTCTCAAACTTCTGTCTAAGGTAGAATATAATCTCCAATTTAGTTTTCTTTTAGCTCAAAATATTTCTACATAAAATTGATTAAATTCCAGTTTATAATTTGTTGTATCTATTTCACACTAGAATTCATAAAAATCAATTAGTATCTCTATTCATTACTCTCATTGAAATGGAGCACTTTCCCTTAGTTAGCTATATGTTACCTGGCATTCCAGCCTGACCTCTTTGATATATCTGAAGCTGGACTGTATTTAATCCTCATGACAAGCCCCCTCGATTACAGGGCTGGTTAAATTTGTCTTGTTAAGTGTAAGACTCCTCCTCAGGTTCGGCCAATCCTGTGAGATCCTACTTGGGATAACGAAAAATGAGGAGTAACAAAAGAAAGGACAGACACTATATGAAAGAGAGAATAGTGCCAAATTTTTTGCTTCACACAGAACTTTTATAGGCAAAGACTACTTAGACAAAACCCACAGGAATGTTTATGACTTTACATTCCAGAAACCTTAACCTTGGTCCAGGGATAGGCAAGTGTTCAAAGGTTAATCCACATCTTCATCTAATGCAAATCCAAACAAGGGGAAGAGGGGCAAACAAGGAGAAGAGGTGCCCACCTTATCACAATTTGCTTTTCATAAATGTTATCCTGCTTCCTTCATGTTTACTGTTCCAACCTTGGTCCCGGGATGGGTAAAAGCTAATCCACATTTTTGTCTGAAGCAAAGACAAACTACAATTCCCCCTTTTTGTTTTGCAGCAGCGATCTATGGAGGGTCAAAGTCTGGCCAATTTTACCCAAGCTGGACAAAAGGAGTTGGAACAGACAAGGAAGAAGGATCAGTAAGATAACTATGAACAGTACAAAAGTCAATATAGTTATACTCATTTGAGCTAAAGGAGATAGCCAACTTTGGCCTGATTTAATCCCATTGTACAAGAAATCAGCAATATGTTCGGGATGAAGGTCCTCAGCTAAAGAGCTATCCATCTCATCAATAATATGGTTCAATAGTTGGATATCCTCCGAGATATTGCTTATTAACCAAAGACCTTGTAACTCATTTCTAATTTTTTCAAATGCATCAGGCTAAATAGCGATAATCACACCTTAATTTCCCCTTAATAGCTAAAATTTCTATTTGATTGGTTAATAACAATACATCTTTAGATATTTGTTGTAAAGCATAAAAAACCCTTGTATTAATATCTTGCTCTAAGTGCAAAACCTGGGTTACATTCTGCGCTAGCCCGTGTAAGTATTCTGCATCATGTTCCAGGGTCTGTACATTAGCTACGCTTTGTGCTAGAGAAACACTACTGACAGTTGTAGTGGTTATGGCAGCTATAAGGGCTACAATTCCTAAAACTAAGCAAGAAATACATCTTCTTTTCCTAGAGCTGATTAGTTGAGACAGTTTTTCCATTGCTCTATCTGCCGGTGAGTGATACCATCCCCCTGAGTGTCTAGCTTGAATGTCTAATGTAAAACTTCTATTTACTGGTTTTTCCATTATGAGTAACATTAACATAATGAGACATATTTACTTTATCCAATGCCAGGGCTATCTTTCCATAATCAGTCAAAATCTGTGTGAAAGTAGCAAAATGTAACCAATTAGCTCTGGGGGCATCACCCACAAAGGCGAGCTGTTTCTATCTAATACACCTTGTGTCGTTATGCCAATGCACCCAAATCATATTTTTCCAATGAATACATGATAGCAAGGGCAGAAACATATTAACAGTGTCTCTTTGTTCATATCCCATCACATACGGACAAATAGGTCTTTCTTGTCCCCAAATACTATCACAAGATTCCCCTAGCCAACCTAGATATTGCAGTTGGCCATAATCTTCATATTTTCCCCTTTTATCTACACGATAAGGTCCTATCCAGAAAGAGTCTGACAGGTCAGGATGACCATAATAATGCACCTGCAGACATCTGAGGGGCAGGCATGCAGGATGATCTCTTGCGAGGCCCACTGCGGGTGCCTCAACTAGTCCAGTCCAATTGAAAGGCACAAACAAATTGTTGGCCTGATTGTTGTCCTTAGCTTTTCTCTCAAAATGGTAAATGCCAGGAATATCAGTTAGTTTTTGTATATAAGATGATTTCTGGTAAAGCGTGTCCCATGCTGACACACTCTACCCAAGGGGGTTGTTCCCCAAAAAGCCATCTCTTTATTCCAGTAGCTGTACTTAAATTCTGGAATAGAAGCAGAAGAGTCAGTATCTTATGGAGACGTTGTCAAGTTTCCTTGCGAGGCTTCCTGCATCCTCTCCCTGTCCTTCTCTTTATGGTCAATTTCTTGAACTCGGCGGGAAGGGAGCCGAACTCTGTCTTTACCTGTGGAAACACAAACAGAACCTCGGCCTTGCAGGACCCCTGGGTGGTACTTGCCTCTTGCCAAGCTTGATTATCACCTTTCCTTTTTGTCCTGGGGCAGGGAGCACAGGAGTGGTGCCTGAATTTCATTCATAAGAAAATGCAGAGAAAAATTTTTCAGCTCTGGATATATTATTGGAAGTAAAGATCAAATTATTTATAGTATATACAGCTATTGCCAATCATTGATGTGGGGTACTGTCTCCCCCTTTTTGTTTTAAAAAGAAATGTTTTTAGTATTTCATAACTGCCTTCCACAATAGCTTGTCCTTGTGGGTTGTACGGGATACCTGTGAGGTGAATACCCTAAGTTTGGCAAAAAAGAAAAAATTGTTTGGAAGTATAAGCAGGTCCATTATCTGTTTTAAATATTCTGGGGGGACCAGCCATCTCAAAAGTCATTAAGCAGTGATTAATAACATGAGAAGTTCTTTCTCCCATCAAGCAGGAGGTCCATAAAAATCCTGAATAAGTATCCACAGTGACATGGATATATTTAAGTCATCCAGAGGATGGTTCATGGGTCACATCCATTTGCCATATCTCTGTACTATTTAAGCCTCTGGGATTCACACCAATATGCTTTGGGGGGTGGTTTGGAACATAATTAGGACACTTTTTAACAATACTTCTGGCTTGATCTTTAGTGAGTTGGAACATTTGGCATAAAGCAGGACTATTTTGGTGAAATCTATGATGTGATTCCTCAGTTAATTGTATATCAGTTAGATAACATTGAGCAATCAAAGCTTGATCTATGATGTCATTTCCTTTAAAAATAGGTGCAGGCAGAGTGGATAAGAGAAAGGACCTTTAATGAAGAATAGCTTCCCTGGCTAAATATCATAGTAAAAGAAATTCTACACCTTTCCTAGGAACATTTTCAAGACATTGTTTATCCCTGCATTCCTCTCATGAAGTGAGCTCCCTAGGCATAGAGAAAAAATTATGTTTTCATATGCCTCATTTTCTACTCATCCTAGCATGTCTGGTTTGGTGAACCCTATCTTCCTCTCACACCTAATTCTCACCTGTGACTCCAAGAAGTATGGTGGGTACACTGTAGTAAAATCATCTCAACAGACTGAACCAGGCTACAATTAATTGACAGGCCTCAAAACACTTAGTGAGTTAAAGAATGTCTTAGTAGGAAAACTAGCAGAGTGTAGTGTCACAGGACCCAAGAAAAGAAGGAATACCATAAAATAGAAGGTGCTCATAGGTGCCCATAGGTGCCCAATGCAGCAAAGAGAAAAAATAAATTGAGGTCTGAGAATGGTAGGGGTTGCGGCAGGGAAACCACAGATTTGGCAGCTGAACCTATCACTTGAATCTTTGCTGAGAATGGTGATCAGCAGCAGGAGAATGAAAGGAAAGGAATTAAGTATTAAAGTACCTATCATGTACCAGGCAAGGTGTTCAGTGCTTTATAAATATATTATGTATGAGCTTTTCCACTTAAAACTCCTTCACGCACAACTGTCTTTGTGCACAAAAACACACAAAGACAATCGTCATCCTCGGTTACCAAGAGACTACTACTATACCAAGCCTGTGAAGATTCCCCTGAGCAGAATAGACAAATGAGAATAATTTGTTCCAAAGACTATGAAGATGGCTGAAGTTGGTGCCATGGAGCACTTAGTATTGTCAGTCATTGAAGATGACAAGGTCTTCCACTGCACCCTGTGCCATTGCCAGTCATCCTAATTTTTGTCTAGCCCCTGGTCGTGGACACTTCTGGAAGACAAAGACATGATTTTCTGCACCTCTGCCTCACTTAAATCTAATTCACCAGTAAGCTGATATTTTACTCTGGGATTTACTGATCCTTTGAAAAGAAAGGATGAATAACTAACAATGATAACAACTCTATCTAAATTTATATCCATCAGATATGGAAAATAGGTCAGTGCAAATTAAAAATGCACACAACATTTTAAAAAGATAGTACCCAGTCAAGATGGTGGCATAGAGGCAACTTTTGTTGAAAACCCTTCCTTACCTCTGAAAACCTCTGAAAACCCTTCCTCAACCAATTAAAAACAAAATGCCCCTCCTTGGGTACTGAAAACCAAATCTCACAACAGGACAGAGCTAGGGAACCCTCCTGTTGGACTCAAATTAAAAGGAATGCCCCCAAAAAGCCTGAATTCAAGAACACTCTAGTTTAAGGGAAAAGAAGAAGGAAGGTCCCAAGACCCCTCCCCCACCTACTGTAAAAAATAGACTCGAATACAGGACTACAATCCCCACGAGCCTTTGCTCCACTTCCCCAGAATGCCTTGTAATCTCACCTTGGCCGAGATGGAGAAGGTATTTAAGCTGATTCAAAGGCTTTTGAGGGCATTTCTCGCTCTTGGACTTCCATTTTGGGGCAGGCCTGGCTTTTTTTCATAATGTAGGTGAGATTGTGTCTAGGCCACTATAGCCTGGACTCGTGTTTCTTACCCTGTATTTTCTTTAATCCTTAATCTTCAATAAACCTCTAAAAAAATATATATAATACTCCTTGCAGAGTGTAAACCTTAAAATTTCTTAGACTTATAAATGTTAGAAATTTCACCATTGGGAAAATTCATACTTGAAAAATTTCCTACTGATAGTCTATTGGAATGTGAACCCCATTGGCATGGGAGGGTCATTCTCCTCCCTACTTAAGATTTCTTTAGGACAGAAACCTTTTCTGAACAATGGAAAGGGCTTTGACCTGTGCTTAAGCATAGAACAGGAAGTTCTTTGAGTCATGATTGATTTTAGAATCGATACAATAGAGATACTAGGAATGACAGAACCAGGTCTTAGAACTTCCAATCTCCACCCTGCTCAGGGTAACAGGATTTAGGAAGGGCTGCAGCAAAGGATCAAGATTTAATTATTTGAGAATATGACCTTCAATAGACATGTGCAAAGCCACAGACCTCTGGGTGGTCCTGGGTTAAGCTAGAGCCACCATTGGCACAGGGAAGAGATGGACAGTGATTGGTAGATGTGAGAACTGAGGGGAGGCAACTTGGATGGTTTCCTTAAAGATAGAGGGGTCTGAGGACTGAGGGGTGGTTGGAGAGGTTTTGCTCTGAGAGGTTGTGCTCTGAGAAGCTTGCTCTGAAGGAAGCTGGAGGTGGAGGCCCCTGAAACTGTTTCTCCATTTTGGTCACATGAGTGATAGGAACTGATCTCTTTTCTTTGCCTCAGCTATCTAAGGGCTTGGGCCTTTTGGCCCAGCCTAAACAGAGGGGGTATTTAAGCCCTATTCCCCTCTCTCTCTCTCTCTCTCTCTCTCTCTCTCTCTCTCTCTCTCTCTCTCTCTCTCTCTCTCTCTCTCTCTCTCTCTCTCTCTCATACCTTTCTTCCTCCTGTTTGTAATTAAACTCCATAAAAGGTTGACTGCTGACTTGAGTTTTCATTAAGGAATTACATAGCTGAATTCCTTGGCGACCTTAAAATTAATATATGTCAGTCTTTTAAAGTGATTTCCTTGTCACATTTGTGGCTGACCACCCAGGAGTCTAAAGAATTCTCTCAATAAACTTCTGAAATTCCTTGCCTTTTTACTCTACCATCTTACCACTTAGTCCCTTTTAACAGCTAACTTGGCTTAAAGACACAGCTGCTAGAACACGTGGGTATAAAAAACTTTTTCTCTCTTCTCTTTTCTCCTTACGTTAAATTGGAATCAGCAGTTTTTCTTTTTCTTCCCTTTAATTTTAAGGGACAGCTGGGTATCTCAGTGGATTGAGAGCCAGGCCTAGAGACAGAAGGTCCTGCGTTCAAATTGGACTTCAGATACTTTCCAGCTGTGTGACTCTGATAGTTAGATAGAAAACAGCTGTTTTAAATCTCAGCAACAGGACCCTAAAGTCCTGGCTGGAAGAGCTGTTTCTAAATATCCTTTCCCTTAAGGAACAACTTCCTAGATTAGGGAAAAAAAAACCTGTGGAAAGTTTGTTGCTTTGCCCTGCTCCCCACGTGTTTTGTGAAGACTACTACATTCTTTGACATTTATATGGCAGCTGAAGAATTAGGGGCATTGAGAAATGCAGGATACCTCCAAATTTTTATATGAATAGGTACTGTCATTTTTGTACTCCTCAATACTATATTTAGAAATGATAAAATAGAAAATATTGAAGATAAAATAGAAAAAATTGAGGATAAAATGCAAGCCCAATTAGAAGATCTAAAATGTTTCTCCCAGGATCAATGGGCAAACACCCACTCTACCAGAAACAGACCTATTTCTGAACCTTTGAATGAGGAAATTTCCTTCCCTGAAATAGAGATGGAAAACACCTTCCCTATAGCCCAGTTAACAGACTGCTTCTCTCGTGCAGTGCAAATCTTGACTGAATTTAATCCCCAAAACCCTTCCCCTGCAATCCCAGTTTCTCATGTTCCCTCTCCTACAGAAAATCAAATTCCAACGCAAAGGAGATCTTGTCCTCCTAGAGAAACCTGTCCTTGTCAAACTGACCCACAGGTACAAAATTCAACTAGAGGCCTGTTTCCTCTAAGAGAAGTACCTGAAATAGGACAGAATGGGGATGTGGTGACTTTAAGACATAGGCTACCGGTTACTCCACAAGAAATAAATGAATTTACACGAAATATCCCCACATATGAACAAGATCCTTTTCTAGTAACAAAAAAGATGGGAGACATATTTTTTCAGTATAATCCATCTTACAAGGACGTTGAGAACTTACTACAGGCTTTTTAAGTGAATGTGAAAAAAATAAAATAATTGCTCATGTCAACAAAACCCGGGGGCGTAATGCAGCACATTGGCCATCTCAGGATCCTGAATGGGACTATAACAATCCTGAGGATTATCTATAACTATATCGTTGTAGAGAGGCCATCCTCACGGCCATGAAGGAATGTACAGACAGTACAGATAAGTGGATGGAACTTGAAAAAATTAAGCAAAAGGAAGAAGAAACACCTTCCAGATTTATGGATAGAATAATCGAGTTTGGGGACAGATACTTAGATTGGGACCTAACTAAAGAGAGTAGTTTAAGACAAGTTAGAAGGATCTTTGTAAATAACTCTTGCAAAGCAATTAAGAATTATTTTAGAACACAATGCCCAAGATAGTCAGATATGTACCTTGAAGAATTGCAAAAAACAGCTATATATGTTTTAAAGGGAAACAAAGAAAAGGAGGAAGAAAATAATGATGACATGGAGGAAATGAAAAAAATAAGATATTTAATAGATAGGATAACTAAATTAGAAAGTGGGCATGATAATGAACCAACGACAATTGCCCCTCTCCAGAAATCCAATTATCAATCCATTACTTGCCACTTCTGTGAGAAGAAGGGCCACAAAATGATGGAATGTAGAACCTTTCTTAAGATGATTGGAAGGAATACACAGTTTAATAATAGCTTTAGAAATAATAACTATAGAAATGATGATAATGGTTATAGAAACCAGAATTCTAGAAATTATAATAATGACTATGGAAATAACTATAATGAATATAGAAATAAGAACTTTAGAAACCAGAATTATATGAATAGGAATTGGGAAAATAATGACAATGCTCTAAATGAAGAAAATTATAATGATAATGAACAACAACAATATATGAGAAATGGCGCTCGTCCAAAAAATACTCGAGGTACTAATGACCCTCAGAGAGATGCCCTTCAGGGGGGTGCCCAAGGAATATCCCAAAAACAATGATGATGTCCAGGGGGGGCTGGGGCACAGGAATCAGAGGATACAACCTTTGATTTCCCGGACCCTGATGTCCTACTACCCGTTGTCCCTATCCACTGCCCCCCCATACTAATGAACCCCATGTTACCTTAAAGGTGGGTAACACCTATTATGATTGTTTATTAGACACCAGAGCTTCCTGGTCTGTATTAAAGAGAACACCTGATTTACAGAGTTAAAAGACTTCCTCCTAGAATGGTGTCTGTAGGACCCCTAGAGGTACAACACTCCTTCCTTTTGATGCCTGACACCCCGTTAAATTTGCTGGGGAGGGACCTTCTATGCAAACTCAGAGCCACAATAACCTGCTCCCCAGATGGTTCATTATCATTAGAAGTACCAGAGGAATCTTAAAATTTACTCCCTGTAATTCTCTCAGAGAGTCAGGAGAAAAAAGAGCATCCCGTCTTTGCAATACCTAAAGATATACCAGAGTCTCTTTGGGCCACATCTTCTTCCAATGTAGGTTTACTTAAGTTGGCTGTTCCTGTACAGATAAAAACTAAATCTAGCTCACCTCCTTCTATACCTCAGTATCCCCTCTCAAAGGAGGCAATTGAGGGTATTACACCAGTTATTAACTCATTAATAGAACAGGGAATAATAATCCCTTGCAAATCTGAATAAAACACGCCCATCCTGACAATTAAAAAACCAAAAAGAGGGCCCGATGGCAAGCACATCTATAGATTTGTACAGGATCTAAGGGCAGTGAATAATCACATTATAAAGAGACACTCCGTAGTTTCTAACATACATACTATTATTTCATCCATTCCTAGCACAGCTACATACTTTACAGTAGTAGACTTGTGTTCAGCTTTCTTCTCCATACCTATACATGAGAACTCCAGGCATATTTTTGCTTTCACCTGGAAGGGCACACAATATAACTGGTGTCGGCTGCCACAGGGTTATGTCGAAAGTCCGAGCTTATTTGAGCAAATTTTGAGCCAAGACACAGACAATATAACATTTAAAAATAGCAAATTAATCAAATATGTAGATGATCTACTCTTGGCTTCAACAGATGCAAAAACATGTCAAGAAGATAGCAAACACCTTCTTTTGGAATTGCACAAAAGAGGACATAAAATCTCTAAGGATAAAGTTCAGTGGTGTCTCCAAAAAGTAGAATATTTGGGATTCATCTTGACTGTGGGTGCTCGTTATATTTCTCCAAAACGAATTGAGAATATTCAAAAGTTGAGTGCTCCTACCACTAAGAAACAGCTGAGAGCAATTTTAGGAGCAACAGGGTTTTGCAGACAATGGATTCCTTGCTATGGGGAAATTACTAAACCCCTTATAGCATTAACAAAGGATTCGGTTCCTGAACCTCTCAAATTAGAGCCTGAACACTTGTCAGCTCTATCAGATCTAAAAAAGGCTATCATGTCTGCCCCTGCTCTAGGCATCCCAGATTACAACAAGCCATTTACTATATATGTGCATGAGCGAAGAGGAGTAGCCTCTGGTGTGTTAACTCAGACTTTGGGACCTTCTCAGCGCCCAATTGCTTATTATTCTGCCCAACTAGACCCAGTAGCAGCAGGAGCACCACCATGCCTTAGAGGAGTAGCTGCTACAGCCTTACTAGTAACAAAAACCGTTGATTTAGTATTGGGATGTCCATTAACAATAATGTGCCCACATGAGATAGAAGCATTATTGATAAAACATAGAACACAGGCATTCTCGGATCAGAGAATTACAAGGTATGAAATAACCTTATTAAATAGTGAAAATATTACCTTGAAACGCTGTTCAACTCTTAACCCTGCCACCTTGCTTCCAGATTTACCTACTTCAGGAGAACCATTACATAACTGTGAAACATTAGTGTCCATGGCAGAAAAGCCTCAAGATAATCTCTTGGACACTCCCTTAGACAATGCAGATCTGATTTTATTTACCGACGGTTCCTCTTTTATGAGGGATGGCATATGTTACACTGGAGCTGCCGTAGTCTCAGAATTAGCCACTGAATGGTCAGCTTCACTACCTTCTAACATTAGCGCTCAAGGAGCAGAACTCATAGCTCTAAAACAAGCTTGTATAATTGCCAAGGATAAAAAGGCAACAATTTATACGGATTCTAGATATGCTTTTGGCATTTGTCACTCAGTCGGGATGCTATGGCTCCAGAGAGGATTTTTAACCTCAGCTGGAAAATCCATAGCTAATGCAGAAATTATTAATGAAGTTCTTTCTGCTCTCAAACTGCCTAAAGCCCTAGCTGTAGTTCATTGCTCTACCCATACAGGTGGCTCTGACCCTGTCTCTAGAGGAAATGACCGAACAGATGCCGCTGCAAAACTAGCAGCCATAGAAGGACCTGGATTAATTTTAACATTAACAACCTCTGCTAATTTAAATTTATCACTTTCCTATAATGAAAAGGAAGTGGAAAAATGGAAACAAAAATTTAAAGCAAAACAGATTAATGGAGTATGGGTGTCATCTGAAGGAAAACCCCTGCTCCCTAGAAGTTTCTATAACCAAATTTGCCAATCTATTCATAAAAATGGTCATTTTGGCACTCAGGGCATCATGGACTCTGTCAAGAGAGTATGGATAGCCCCTGGTATAATTACTGTAGCCTCTAAAGTATGTTCAGCCTGCCCTATCTGCCAGGCATATAACCAACATGCATATCGTGGAAAAGCCTTTGGGGGACGTCCTCTGGCTTACACACCTTTTGAACATCTACAGATAGATTTCATAATGATGCCAAAGGCTGGACGTTATAAATTTTATCTAGTAATTGTAGATCAACTAACCAGATGGCCAGAAGCATTTCCTACAACCCGAGCCACAGCAGATTTTGTTGCAAAGATACTTTTAAAAGAAATTATTCCTCATTTTGGCCTGCCAGCACGTATTGACTCCGATAGAGGGAGTCATTTTACCGATTCTGTCTTAAACCAAATATATTCTTGCTTGGGGATAACTCCAAAATTCCATGTTCCCTATCATCCCCAGAGTTCAGGCCAAGTGGAGAGGATGAATAAAAAACTTAAGACTATGATTGGCAAATTATGCACTGAGACCCATTTAAAATGGCCTGAAATTCTACCTCTGGCCCTATTTTATCTTAGAAGCAGGCCTAGAGGAGACTTACATATTTCACCATTTGAGATGCTTTTTGGACATCCGCCTACACAGGCTAAGCCTTTCTCCCCGGCTTATACATCGCTATTAGGGGGAGATATTACTATTGCTTCCTATATACAGGAGTTACAGCACAAACTACGTGAACTTCATGAATCCGGAGCTGCAGTACAAGCCGGACCATTAGACTTTTCTCTGCATGACCTGAACCCAGGAGATAAAGTTTATATCAAGAATTTCAAGTGAACTGGAGCAACTCAACCTTCATGGGAAGGACCATTCCAAATATTATTAACTACTCCAACATCTATAAAGATTGGAGAAAGAGACTCTTGGATTCACTGCTCACATGTGAAGAAAGCATCTTCTGCTGAGACTGATTGACTCTATCCTATCATATGAATTGTGACTCTATCTTATCATATGAATTGGAGATAATAATCCATAGACAAATGGATGCTGTTTTTTCAAAAACATATTGAATTATTGATTTTTTTCTTATTTTTCTTATTTCTTTTATTTATTGATCAGAATATTTGATTTTTTTCTCATTTTTTGTACTAAAGGTATACATAATTAATATTAATATTATCTTTTTTCCTGCAGTAATACAAGTTAATATATATACTCTTGCTATAATATCAATATATGCCTAAAAGCTTTAAACTATGGGAACCTGCCATTTATTGATAAAATATTATAGGACTGTGATTAATGTTTGTGTCTGATTCCAGGAAAAGGGATAAAAACAAGGAGCACCGACTAAACCTGAATAGTGCCAATAGAGCACACAAGAAATATTAAAGTGAGACTCGAGGTTGCAATGCTTAACTTATGTTTAAGTCATAGGACTTCCTTGTATCTACACTCTTTACGAAGTACTCAAACAAGTACAAAACTTGACTATCATGCTGGCTCCCTCCCTGCTTTCCTCCCTGAGGAAAAAAAAAATCAGACGAGGGAATGACATTTCCCCATCAAAATAGAATTCTAATTCTTTTCTTCTTATATTATGGCAACTTCCTGTAGTCTTGGCTACAAATGGCTAAGTGAAATATTACTGCATTCTGTCCTACATACTTGTGGGATAGAAATTACTTTAAACTGGACCTATACAAGGCCTATTTTGAATTTTTTCTTATGTTTTTGATTATTTTTCTATTCTTTTGATAATTGACACTCTTTACGAAGTACTCAAACAAGTACAAAGCTTGACTATCATACTGGCTCCCTATATCCCTGAGGAAAAAAAAAATCAGACGAGGGAATGACATTTCCCCATCAAAATAGAATTCTAATTCTTTTCTTCTTATATTATGGCAACTTCCTGTAATCTTGGCTACAAATGGCTAAGTGAAATATTACTGCATTCTGTCCTACATACTTGTGGGATAGAAATTACTTTAAACTGGACCTATACAAGGCCTATTTTGAATTTTTTCTTATGTTTTTGATTATTTTTCTATTCTTTTGATAATTGACACATACACCCCCATAAGTGAACATTGCATTCTGAGCTAAACTTGATATTTTTTAAAATACTTACTTCAGGGGGGATTGTATTTTAATTTTAAATCTAAGAATTTTTTTTTTGGATTTTTTTTCTTTGAGATTGTATTTTTATAAAAATCCAAGAATTTTGATTTTTGTTTAAGATTTAACTGTTATAAAAATCAAAGATTTTGATTCTGTTCAAGAAAAGATCTTCAAGAAAGAAGCTTGAAATTTTTATATCCAGAGAATGAACTGTTGCAGAAAGATGCCGAAAACCTACACTTCATCAAGAAGATCAAGAATGAACTTTGGATATGGTTGATTGGACTGAACTTTTGATTGAACATTTATTGTAATTGTACACATTTATGCCAAAAGGGACTGCCACTAATTTGGCTTTCAGTCAATACGCCTAGCAAACATTGGTTTTACTTTCTTTTCTTTTCTATTTCCTCTATCACTATTCTAATTTCTCTTAGAAAATTGAATATTGTGTATATCTATAGTTAGAAGTGCATTTAGAACTACAAATTGATTATGTTAAATGATCAATGGGGAGACTAGTCTCCCAATGATAGACTTATATGATTATAATGATTAGACTTATAAATGTTGGAAATTTCACCATTGGGAAAATTCATACTTGAAAAATTTCCTACTGATAGTCTATTGGAATGTGAACCCCATTGGCATGGGAGGGTCATTCTCCTCCCTACTTAAGATTTCTTTAGGACAGAAACCTTTTGCTGAATAATGGAAAGGGCTTTGACCTATGCCTGAGTATAGAACAGGAAGTTCTTTGAGTCATGATTGATTTTAGAATCGATACAATAGAGATACTAGGAATGACAGAACCAGGTCTTGGAACTTCCAATCTCCACCCTGCTCAGGGTAACAGGATTTAGGAAGGGCTGCAGCAAAGGATCAAGATTTAATTATTTGAGAATATGACCTTCAATAGACATGTGCAAAGCCACAGACCTCTGGGCGGTCCTGGGTTAAGCTAGAGCCACCATTGGCACAAGGAAGAGATGGACAGTGATTGGTAGATGTGAGAACTGAGGGGAGGGAACTTGGATGGTTTCCTTAAAGATAGAGGGATCTGAGGCCTGAGGGGTGGTTGGAGAGGTTTTGCTCTGAGAGGTTGTGCTCTGAGAAGCTTGCTCTGAAGGAAGCTGGAGGTGGAGGCCCCTGAGACTGTTTCTCCATTTTGGTCACATGAGTGATAGGGACTGATCTCTTTTCTTTGCCTCAGCTATCTAAGGGCTTGGGCCTTTTGGCCCAGCCTAAACAGAGGGGGTATTTAAGCCCTATTCCCTTCTCTCTCTCTCTCTCTCTCTCTCTCTCTCTCTCTCTCTCTCTCTCTCTCTCTCTCTCTCTCTCTCTCTCTCTCTCTCTCTCTCTCTCTCTCTCTCTCTCTCTCTCTCTCTCTCTCTCTCTCTCTCTCTCTCTCTCTCTCTCTCTCTCTCTCTCATACCTTTCTTCCTCCTGTTTGTAATTAAACTCCATAAAAGGTTGACTGCTGACTTGAGTTTTCATTAAGGAATTACATAGCTGAATTCCTTGGCGACCTTAAAATTAATATATATCAGTCTTTTAAAGTGATTTCCTTGTCACAAGAGAGAAACTAATTTCTGCCTCAGATGCCTCAGTCTCCCATATTCCCTAAATTTTAATTGTTACACTACAGTACTGAGCCTCTAGAAATAGCTGGAATCTCTGGGCAGGCAGGGGCTCTAGTCTGGAGGGAGTACCTTTCGAGTAAAGCTGTGCCTGGCTCAGGGCTTTTAACACAGGCAGCTGGGAGGCAGCTGAAGGAGAGGATCAGAGAGAAGCCCAGAAACTCCATATTCTATCTAGGCCCAGAGAGGCCTAGACAACCTCACTTGCATCATGAAAGAGACACATCTGCTGGGAAGTGGAAGTAGGAAAGAGACCCAGTAGCCTTTACAGCCAGGTTAAATAGAAATTCTTAACCTCACCCAGATGGAAATCTCAGTGAGATTAGAGGGCATTCTGGGAGCTAGCAAGGACTCCTGGGGTTTGGAGTCCAGAGTTCAAGTCTCCATTTTTACACAGCTACAATACCCCTTCCCCACAGACTGCTCTGGGAGCCTTGCTTATCAAGCTCTAAGAGTGAAGGCTGCAACTACTACAGAACACCTTAATAACAAGGTGGGAAGCCCAGTTCCTTTTCAGCTTCTGCTGACAGCTGGGGAAGATCTGACATTAGGACTCAACATTACATTTCCCCCACATATTAGTATACATAGATTGATATAAATGTAGTCCTTATAGAAGAGAGTTTGAGTAAAAGAAGAAGATAACATTTTTCCCCTTTCCTTAATATTTACCTTTTCAGGTATTCCTTGCTCTTTGATTTTCGGTATCAAACTTTCCACAGAGCTCTGGTCTTTTCTTTGCAAAAAGTCTTCTATTTTGTTGAATGCCCATACTTTCCCTTGGAAGTATATAGTCAGTTTTGCTGGGTAGCTGATTCTTGGTTGGAGACCCAGCTCTCTTGCCTTTCTGAAGATCATGTTCCATGCCTTACGATCATTCAGAGTAGAACTTGCAAGGTCTTGTGTGACCCTGATTGGCATTCCTTTATATCTAAATTGTTTTTTTCTGGCTTCCTGTAGGATTTTTTCTTTTGTTTGATAGCTTTGGAATTTGGCAATTACATTCCTGGGAGTTGTCTTTTGGGGGTTTAGTGTAGAAGGTGTTCTGTGAGTTCTGTCAGTGGCTGTATTGCCCCCTTGTTCTAGAATCTCTGGGCAATTTTCTTTGATTATATCTTGTATCACCATGTCCAGTTTGGTGTTTATTTCTGGCTTTTCTGGGAGTCCAATTATTCTTAAATTATCCCTTCTCCCTCTATTTTCCAGATCTATCACCTTGTCGGTGAGATATTTTATGTTCTCTTCTAATTTCTTGGTGTTTTGGCTTTGCTTTATTAGTTCTTGCTTTAAAGCCTGGTTTTCTTTTACAGTTTGGTCAAACGGGTTTTGTAGATGCGTGAATTTCTTTTGCATTATTTCCAACTTTTCCTCCCAGAAGGCTTCCATCTTTTTGGTCATTTCTGATTCAAATTCTTCATGGGTTTGTGGAGAGTTTCCATTTCCTTTGGAAGATTTTGGAGCATTTTCTTGTATATCTTCTTCTATCTGCTCTGTATTTTGTATTTTGGCTCCATAGAATGTGTCCAAAGTCGCCCCTTTCTTCTTATTTTTCTTGGTATTTTGGGGCTTCTGTGCTTCTGTGGAGTTTGCCATCTCTGAATGTGGAGGATTAGCTTTTCTTATCTCTGTCTGGTGTTCAGAGGCTTTAGTCCTGGGCAGATTGTCGGTTCTATGAGCTTTCCCTGGGTTAAACTGAATATGCCTCACTGGAACTGGAATGGAAGGGTCGGACCACGTTGCTTTCCGGAGGTTGCCTTCAGAATCGCTGGCCGTGAGGCTGTTTCATCGGCCTGTGGGGGGATGGGCTGCAGCTTCCCCAAGCTCCGAGGGCAGGGACTTTCACTGAGACTTGGATAGCAGGATCCAGCCAGTGAGGATGTCTTGCTCCAGGCAGTGACTTTCCCTGGGACTCGGATAGAAGGCCCTGAGGGGTGTTGTTCCAAGGACCCTGCTCTCTGAGCCAGGCCGGGCTGTGGCTTCCCGGAGCCTTGGACTCTGCGCTCCTACCCCTTAGGTCCGAGTGATATCGGGTTCTGGCTTTTGAGGGGAGCCGTACCTTTTGATCCGGGTCCAGGTCCAGGAGGAGGGTTCCCAGGGTCTGTGCTGTTGATCGTCTTGAATTTCGGTGCCTTAGGATCTTATAGTTTGAGATCGGTCGGGAAGGGTTTTCCGGAGATCTGAACTTTAGCTTTCTCTAAGCCGCCATCTTACTAGCCCAATTTTTAAATTTAATTTAAATAATTTTTAAAGACAATTTCTTCTATGACTTTTTCATCTTTCTTTTCCATTTGGTCCATTCTACTTTTCATAGCACTTTCTTCTTCACTGGATTGATCAGTTTTGCTTTTTAAGCTATTATTTTCTGTTTGTATTACATTTATTTTTTCCCTATTTTTCTCTCACTTGACTAACTAGAAAAAAGAAATTATAATCAATAGCTTCCATCCAGGCAAAGAATAAAGAGCAAATGAAAGAGAGAGGGATCAAGGAACACCAAGCAAACACATAGAAACTCCAGTGAATTGGATACAGGCTTTGGAAGAACTCAATTCACAATTCAAAACACAATTAAGAGAGGCTGAAGACAACTGGGAAAAGAACTTAAAAAGCAAGATAAGTCATCTGGAAACAGAGGCTCTTGAACTAAAATGAGAAAATAGTGTATTGAAAGCCAAAATTGAAAGCTTGAAAATGAGGCAAAGAAGATGAAAGATGATTTCAAAAGAAAATCAGACCAGAAAGAGGATGATGAAAAAGCCAGGGATGAAATTCAATCTTTAAAAACTAGAATACAACAACTAGAAACAAAGGACTTTACAAGGTAGCAGGAAACTATAAAATAAAATAGAAGCCAAGAAAGGTGTTTCTCTTTTCCTCTCTTTTTAAATTTATTCTGATTTCTCCATTTCAACTTTTCCCTTTTCTCCTTTCTTATACCACTACAAAACATATTCAATATACATTTCAATTGTTCTATAGTCATAAAAAGTCGATCTGGACAATGCTTGTGAAAATGAGATTTGAGATTATATATAATAGGAGCATAAATAGGGTTAAGGAATTCTAAACCTATTTGTCATTTAATTACTGTGCATACTTGGTTAAGAGAAAAATATCCTGGCTGAAAACTGGTTGTGTTCCAAGTTCAGAGAACTGGAAATGCAAAAAGGATATTCAATAAACTCCCTGAGCTCTCTTCACCTGTTTTGAAAGCACTACAATTTTTAAATCACAATAGTTGTAATTTCAAATTTAACCACAAGATGTCAGGAAAAGGCTATATATATATATATATATATATATATATATTTTTTTTTTTTTTAACCCTTACCTTTTGTCTTGGGGTCAATACTGTGTATTGGCTCCAAGGCAGAAGAGTGGTAAGGGCTAGACAATGGGGGTCAAGTGACTTGCCCAGGGTCACACAGCTGGGAAGTGTCTGAGGCCAGATTTGAACCTAGGACCTCCTGTCTCTAAGCCTGGCTCTCAATCCACTGAGCTACCTAGCTGCCCCCAGGAAAAGACAATATTTAGAGTTAGGAAACCACAATATTTAGAGTTAGGAAACTAGGTCTCCTATGGAAGTCATTTTCTTCTTTTATGAAGTTCTCATGAAGTTCTCTCTTATACAAAGACCTCTTCTTGACTTTTTTTTTAAAACCCTTACCTTCCATCTTGGAATCAGTATTGATTGGTCCCAAGGCAGAAGAGTGTTAAGGGCTAAGTAATGGGGGTTAAGTGACTTGCCCAGGGTCACACAGCTGGGATGTGTCTGAGACTAGGTTTGAACTGAAGACCTCCCATCTCTAGGCCTGGCTCTCAATTCATTAATCTACTCTTCCTCGGTGAGTCTAGTTTATCATTACAACATTATATTATTATATTATATCTCTCAATAAAAATGAGGGCATCAGAGACTATCTACATCTCATTTTGTCTCAGACAGACCTGATATGGAAGTGAAGAAATCAACTTCAATTTGGTTATGAAATAAAAATAAATAGTAAGTAAAAACAGATATTGGGACATCAGACATAACTAGCATTAAGTTTGTGCTGTAGGGTAGGAACTGGCAAAGAATTTCATCAGAATGTCATCTGCTTCTTGGCTCTCTTCAGCCTCTCCAGTCCTGTTGATCCAAGTGCAAAAAGAGGAATAGGTGTCTGCACATGACTCCTCCTTCCTTCAATAGGAGATAATCAAGAGCTTTTCAGTTACCTAGTTACCACATTGATAAGGGTGGTCAGAGATTTCTGGAGATTGTCAAAGAATGCTGCAAATTCCTGGGTGGTATCTAGGATCTCAGCAATGTTAATAAGAGAGGATAAATGGTATGTGTTGTGGGGGTGAAGAGGTGCACCCCTGGGGTTCGGGAAGGATACCTTTTGCAAGAATGCAAGATTCCAAAACTTAGCTTAAAAATAAAAAGAGAAATTTATTAATTTAGAGAGTAATGTT
This sequence comes from Monodelphis domestica, assembly GCF_027887165.1. NCBI lineage: Eukaryota > Metazoa > Chordata > Mammalia > Didelphimorphia > Didelphidae > Monodelphis > Monodelphis domestica. The sequence goes on from NW_026605001.1 coordinate 153,232, forward strand.
GAGAATGGCGGAATAGGACAGGAGGATAGTGCAAGTGGAACAGCAAGATAGAAGGCTACTCCTTGGGAGAACAGCGTGGATGGAAAATCTGTCTCCCAGATGACTTCAGTTCTGGGGATTTTATACTCTTTACAACAGATGTTGTGTCATAGTGTGGTTGTGACTCTAGAGTGGTAAACCCTCAGGCATTCAGTCAGGAATTTGGTCATCTGACTGGGGCCTGCCTGGAGACATGGGGAATGACCCTCATGAAGATTCCTTAGTTTTAGGGAACAGATAGATGTCTGAGATGTAGCCTGATAGGATTGAGGTGTAGCCTGGAGGTGCTTCTTTCTGTCCATCTTAAATCTAGAGGATGATAAAAAATCATCTCAGGACCCTAGAGGGGTCATTGGATGTTTTAGACTAGGAATCAAGGGAGCAAAGGAATTTCCCTGATAATAGTTTGCCTGAGTTTCTGGGGGTACAATGCCCATGTCAGTATGCAAATCATGCTAATTACTGCTCCCACATCTGCTACGATGAGACTCAGGACTTTCTTCTATCATCGAAGAAGTTGTTTTTGAGGCTAGGGATGTCAAGGTGCTCTGGGCAAAATTGAAAGGAAAAACATAGCTGGGAAGTATGCAGGTGGTTAGGGGCAGGTGTGGTATTATGCCAACAATTGAAAATTTTCTGTCATAGCCTCAGAGAGGTTAAAGATGGCATTTTAGTCCCATTGTAACATTTCAGCTATTGGTAAGGATTCAAAGAAGAAGAGGAAACTAAATGTGCCACATATTTAGGGTAGAAAAAGAAAAGAATTCATTTAATAGTAGGAATTCTCTTGACAGTGTCGTTCTCTTTGGATATCTTTTCTTAGGCATTCTGGTATTGGCTTCATTCTCAAGTCAGCTTTGAAAGAGACTTTGCTTCTTTGGTTTCAAATCACTTGTGAAAGTTCCTAAATTAAATCTGCTCAAATCAGTAACAACACTTTATATAAGGGGTTGGGAGAGGAATGGCAGAGAGGGGGAGAAGGAGAAGGATGGGTGGGAGGTAGAAGAGAGCGGGGGTAGAAAAGGTGGGTGGAGGCTGGGTAGCCAGGAAGGAGAAGTTCTGCAAGGTAAGAGAAGAAATAAGATGCTCTGTAGGGTCAAGGGATAGAGAAATCATTGGGGAGTAAAATCTTTGGAACTGTCAACATGGAAATCTAGAGAGCCCCAGTTTCCTTAGTTTGAGGGTACAAACCCCAGGTTTTGACCTTGTTACAGGAAAGGTTTCCCCCGAGGGAAGGTCCCACTTCCCCAGACAATGGTAGTTTGAGTGGGAACAGCTAATTCCATCCAATATAAGTATCTTTTATCCCAATGGTTTCTCCCCCTAAGGTCCTAAGGTCCATTACCAAGGTGGCCCAGGTCTTTCCCTTTTCTGTCCGTATCAGCCCCACACTGTCATTCCTGTCTGGAACTCCTCATTTTCCTTTCTTACCATTGTAAAGTCAATCAGCTGTCCCTCTCACCCTAAGCCCCCAGGTCACCTAGAGTGGTATAGAAGTTCCCCAAATTCTTTTGTTCCTCAGAGTCCATCCTGAGTTGGTGGCACTCCCAGGGGTCAGTGACCAGGGAATCCAGACTCTGTGTAGCTCTGTTGTCACAACCTAGTAGCACTAACCCCTTTTTCCCTTAATTAAAGAACGATTTTTACTATGTCAACTAGAAAAAACACAGAACTATTAAATAGTCAAAATCACTGTTCCTCAGAATGGACTCTGAGGAACAAAAGAACTTGGGGAACCTATATACCACTCTAGATGACCTGGGGGGTTTAGAATTAGAGGGACAGTTGATTGACTTTACAAAAGGAAAATGAAGAGTTCCAGACAGGAATAATAGTGAGGGGCTGGGGCCCTACAATGGACACAAAAGGGAAAGACTCAGCCCAGGGCTGAGAAACCATTGGGACAAAAAGGATGTTCAATATTGGATGGGCTTAGCTGTTCCCACCCAAACTACCAGGAAGTTCACTGTCTGGTGAAGAGGGACCTTCCCTCAGGGGGAAACCTCTCCGATGACAAGGTCAAAACCTGGGGTTTCTACACTCAAACTAAATAAACTGGGGATCTCTAGATTTCCAAGTTGACAACTATAATAGTTCTGCATATTTTCTAGAATACAAGACTCCAAAACAGCTTAAAAACAAAAAGAGAAATTTCTTAATTTAGGAAAGTAATGTTGAGAATGTCCAGGAGGATAGCAAGGTGGAACAGCAAGATGGAAGGCTGCTCCCAGAACTCTTCAATTCTAGGGATTTTATATTCTTGCAACAAATGCTATGTCATAGTGTGGACATGACTTTACTCAGGCATTTGGTGGGGTGGGTTGGTCATCTGACTGGGGTCTGCCTGGAGACACAGGGAATGACCCTCATAAAGATTCCTTAGTTCTAGGGAACAGACAGATATCTGAGAAGTAACCCAAAAGGATCGAGGTGTAGCCTGGAGGTGCCTCTCTCTGTCCATCTTAAATCTAAAGGAGGATCAAAAGCCAGGGTCCTATAGGGGTCATTGGATATTTTAGGCTAGGAGTCCTGAAGATGTAAGGAAGGAAGTTTATTTAGTTTGAGTGTAGAAACCCCAGATGGACAGAAAGATGCACCTCCAGGCCCCACCTTAATCCTGTCATACATCTGTTTGTTCCCTAAAACTAAGGAATCTTTATGTCCCCATGCAGATGATCACCCCACCTCTCCAAATGCCTGAGTGACTAACACTCTCTGTTGTAAAAAGTATAAAATACCCAGAACTGATGTCATCGGGGGGGAGCAGCCTTTTCTTTCATGCTGTCCTCCCAAGGAACTGCTCCCCATCTTGCTGTTCTACCTTGCTATCTTTCTGGCCACTCTCAACATTACTTTCTAAATTAATACATTTCTCTTTTTGTTTTTAAGCTAAGTTTTGGAGTCTTGCATTCTTTCAAAAGGTATCCTTCCCGAACCCCAGGGGTATACATCTGGACCCCATAACATGGATACTTTGTAATTCCTTCATAATTTGTATATTTTGACTATATCTTGGAGATTAAAATACAAATATCTATAGACATAATTTGTACATATTCAGTCTGTGTGTTGTGACACACATAAAAACAAAATATAATTTTTATACCTATATATATTTGTGTATATGAATAAGTTTTTTTAGATTTTTAGATTTACTTTGGATAGGGAAACAATTTTTTCCCAATTAAGGGTCCTGTCTTGCTAGAAACTTCTCACTTTAAAGTAAGCCAGGTTATCTATTTCATATGTTGTAAATGCTTCTATATCTTGTTTAGTTCAGAATAGGATTTTTTGGTTTGTTTTATTTTTTACCTGGAGTTGTGAGAGATATGTAATCTGTCAAAGTGCTTTTTGGCTTTCCTAGCTTTTTTCTTCTACTTTACCAAAGAGTAATAATTAAATTCTAGTGTTTCTGAATTTGTCTTATCTATTGAGATCCATTATCTATCTCCCTTTTTACTCATTTTTTTGTTTGATAACTTTGGAATTTGGCAATTACATTCCTGGGAGTTGTCTTTTGGGGGTTTAGTGTAGAAGGTGTTCTGTGAGCTCTGTCAGTGGCTGTATTGCCCCCTTGTTCTAGAATCTCTGGGCAATTTTCTTTGATTATATCTTGTATCACCATGTCGAGTTTGGTGTTTATTTCTGGCTTTTCTGGAAGTCCAATTATTCTTAAATTATCTCTTCTCCCTCTATTTTCCAGATCTGTCACCTTGTCGGTGAGATATTTTATGTTCTCTTCTAATTTCTTGGTATTTTGGCTTTGCTTTATTATTGTCTTCCAGCTGCCTGATTCTGGCCTTTAAAGCCTGGTTTTCCTTTTCAGTTTCATCACACTGGTTTTGTAGATGTGTGAATTTCTTTTGCATTATTTCCCACTTTTCCTCCCAGAAGGCTTCCATCTTTTTGGTCATTTCTGATTCAAATTCTTCATGTGTTTGTGGAGAGTTTCCATTTCCTTTGGAAGGTTTCGGAGCATTTTCTTGTGCATCGTCTTCTATCTCCTCTGTAGAATGTGTCCAAAGTCGCCCCTTTCTTATTTTTCTTGGTATTTTGGGGCTTCTGTGCTTCTGTGGAGTTTGCCATCTCTGAATGTGGAGGATTAGCTTTTCTTATCTCTGTCTGGTGTTCAGAGGCTTTAGTCCTGGGCAGATTGTCAGTTCTATGAGCTTTCCCTGGGTTAAATTGAGTATGGGCAATGACTTTCACTGGAACTGGAATGGAAGGGTCGGACCAGGGGGCCACACTCTCCCCCGGTTCTCTCTGCTTCCCTGCTGCTAAAGTGCCCGCTCAACTGGACTGGGTTGGGTTGCTTTCCAGAAGTTGCCTTCAGAATAGCTGGCCGTGAGGCTGTTTTGTTGGCCCTGAGGGTTGTTGTTGTTTCAGAGGACCCTGCTGGGGGGGTGGTGGTGGGCTGAGGCGGAGCTCCAAGGGCAGTGACTTTCACTGGGACTCGGATAGAAGGCCCTGAGGGTTGTTGTTGTTTCAGAGGACCCTGCAGCTTCCCGGAGCCTTGGACTCTGCGCTCCTACCCCTTAGGTCCGAGTGATCTCGGGTTCTGGCTTTTGAGGGGGGCTGTACCTTTTGATCCGGGTGCAGGTCCAAGAGGAGGATTCCCAGGGTCTATGCTGTTGATTGTTTTGAATTTCGGCGCCTTAGGAGCTTATAGTTTGAGATCAGTCAGGAAGGGTTTTCCGGAGATCTGAACTTTAGCTTTCTCTAAGCCGCCATCTTGACTGGAAGTCCTCCTTTACTCATTTTTTTGGAGAATCATATGGTTTGGGTTCTGGAAGTACTTATTCCCAATTAGTCTTTACTTCTGTCAATGTGGAAATCTAGAAGTCCCCAGTGACCTTGTCACAGGAGAGATTTCCCCCTGAGGGATGGTCCCTCTTCACCAGACAATGGACTTCCTGGTAGTTTAGGTGGGAACAGCTAATCCCACACAACATTAAGCATCCCTTTTGTCCCTATGGTTCCTCCCCCTAGGCTAAGGTCCATTACCAAGGTGGCCCAGCCCTGGGCTGAGTCTTTCCCTTTTGTGTCCATTGTAGGGCATTTGTCATTCTTGGTAACTACCCCTATAGGGCATCAGCCCCCCACTATCATTCCTGTCTGGAACTCCTCATTTTCCTTTCTTACCATTGTTAAGTCAATCAACAATCCCTCTCACCCTAAGCCCCCAGATCATCTAGAGTGGTATATAGTTTCCCCAAGTTCTTTTGTTCCCTGGAGTCCATCCTGAGCTGTGGCATTCCCAGGGGTCAGTGACCAGAGCAGCCAGAGTTCAATTCTCAGACTCTGTGCAGTTGCATGTGGCAATTCTGTTGTCGAGGCTTATTAATGCTGAGGCCTATTAGTGCTGAATCCCTTTTGCCCTTGATAAGAGTGACTTTTTTACTATAATAGTTCTGTTTACAGAGACTGGCCTACAGTTCCTAGAGAGAGGAGACTGAAGGAAATAGGTGAATAATGAAGACTCAGAGACAAGTTAAAACAACAATATTTCCCACTGACAAGTGTGCCAGAGAATTAATGGGAAATATGAGGAATAAGAAAACAGGTGGGGAGTCAGAACTCCTTAATGCCTCCTATGGATAAGAGTATCAAAGGGAGCATGGGGCAATAGCATTGTGAGGAAAGAGAGATCAGGAGGAACAAGATAGGAAAAAGCAATCAGAAGATCCAGAGATGTAAGAGAGAGATTCTTGCTTGTTCCCCAGTATTTATTGGAGGTTTTAGGAATGTGGATTGGGAGGTGATCAATGAATACATAACATGATACAGGTTTTAACATTGGTTGAACTGACAAAGATTAGATCAAAGAGGTGGAGATTAACCTGACATGGCACTGAGAAGGTCCCAAAGTCTGAGTTAACACACCAGAGGCTACTTCTCTTCACTCATGCACATACAAAGTAAATGGCTTGTTGTAATCTGGGATACCTAGAGCAGGGGCATGTGGCTTTGAAGGAGCCCCAAGCAGGGAGCTGCTTGGTCAGTACAGCACATATCACTATAGAACATCTGACCAACAGACCCCTGTCAGGGAACCTAAATGTGCCAACGCCCAAAACGTAGAGTCCAGGAGAAACTTGTGGGCCACATATGGTGGCTAGTGATCTGCTGTCAGGCATTTGGGTATAAAAGACTCTGCACTCACAACTGCAGGCGGAACTCCTGTGCTGAGCTTCCCCTGGTGCATACCAGAATAAAGGACCCTCCTGCTTGATTGCATTGTCTGTGGGTCTTCCATGATGGTGGGTGACAAACTGGACCTTAACAGTTTGTAAAGGAAGGTGATCTGACAAGGTGTGAGCTAGGACACTATGGCGGCTCAGGAGTTCTCTTGCCCGTTGGACTGTAACTTCTAGATAATGAGCATGTGTCTGGTAAATGAATATATATAATACAATATCAATATATCAATCATACTTCTAAGATGCTAACATGCCTGCTATGCTACAGTATTTTACCAGTTAACACTTCTTTTCAACATTTCTCAGATTATTCTTGAACTCTTATTCTCCTAATTAGTTAATTTCTCTAATATGACTTCTAATTGGAGAATATTAAAGCTATAAATTGATATTATTGGTACTTTCATTTTTATTATATTGGAATTTATGGCTGTCAAGAGGGAAGGTCCCACTGCACCAGCCAATAGACCTTCACTTTAGCTTTTGCCCAGCAGGTAGCACTGCACAAAAGAGCTACTTAACTTCATATGGGATCTGCTTTCCACCTGAATTGCATGTCCATTGTCTGGTGAAGAAGGACCTTTTAGGGGGAAACCTCTCCTGTGATGAGGTTAAAACCTGGGATTTCTACCCTCAAACTAAATAAACTGGGGATTTCTATATTTCCATGTTGACATTAGGAAGGGGATAGAACCACTGCCTGAGTGGTCTTTCAGCAACAGTGTCCATAAGTGTACAAATGAATTTAGAATTTATTGGAAAGTATTTAGGGTTAAGGTTAGGGCTAACCCTAAACCCTAATCTGAATATGTTATATTCTTTTAATCTTGTCCCAGCTGTCTCTGAATCATGGAAGTATTTTTCAAATGAATACTTCTTCAATTTGAGTCATAATTCAGGAATGTGTAAGACCAGAGCCACAGTCTTTCTAAATAGGGGAACTAATTCTCATTAATGTATCTAGTATTTAACTTGTAGTGTTCTGGGGGCAGAGGTGCACCCCTGGGGTTCAGGAAGAATACCTTTTGCTAGAATGCAAGACTCCCAAATTTAGCTTAAAAACAAAAAGAGAAATTTATTAATTTAGAAAGTAATGTTGAGAATGGCCAAGAGGATAGCAAGGTGGAACAACAAGATGGGGGGGCAGTTCCTTGGGAGGACAGCATGAAAGGAAAGGCTGTTCTCCCCTGAATGACATCAGTTCTGGGGTTTTTATACTTTTTACAACAGACAGAGTGGTAAGCCCTCAGGCATTTGGTGGGGTGATGTGGTCATCTGACTGGGGTCTGCCTAGAGGTTCAAAGGTAGATTAGTCATCTCAGGAGGGGGGGTGAGGGGGGTTATTGGGTATTTCCAGGTTCAGAGTCACAAGGATGGAAGGGAGCGATAGAGTTTCCCTGATAATAGTTCGCCTGAGTTTCTTGGGTACAGTGCCCATGTCAGTAGCCCCACTTTTCAAGACCCCTGAGAATTACTATTTCTTAAACTAAAACTGCCCACCCTATCCCATAAAAATGTTCAGTTTTCCAGATATTTTTTAAAAATCTTAAGAAGAGTTATCTGTAGCCTGGGAAACATGCCAACTCTATGAAGAGGGGCAAGATAAACTAAGAAGGAAAGAACAGAGTGTTAGAATTATATCTTTACATAAATCACAAGCTTAGGATTCAAAACCACACAAATTTTGTACAATTGGACAGAGGAAAGAAGGAGAATCTTGTGTCAATATAATTATAAATGTCCAGCTTACACTTAGGGAAAGGACATTTTTTGTAACTTCCCCTTCCCTTCCCTTCCCCACCCCCACCCCTTTTCACTGTTTTCTCCAAATACTCACATTTTCTCTGCTAACATCTTGTAAGTCTCCTGTCTGCTCGTTAGATTAGAATGATTTCTGGAGATGCAAAATCCACCAAAATTCCACTACCCAGATGGGGGCTCACCTGGGACTCTAGAATGATAGAAGTGCCTCAGTTTACCCATCTGGGCAAATTTGAGGACTTTTATCTGCTTCTAAAAAAACCATCGGAGCAGATAAGGACTGATAGATGCAAGATAAAATTAAAAATCAATATCCAATACTCAAAGTACAGAAGAGGCTGGTGAAGAGAGGTAAACTAAGTCATTGACCAGAAAAATCTTTTTTCCCTGGGAAAGTAGAATTCAGAAAATTAGCTTTCCTGTGAAGGTCAGTCAGCTCAGAATAGTTAGAATCCATGAGAAAATAACTCCCTTAGTGCCGGCAGCTAGGATAAGATACAAGGAATGCCTTGTACCCCACGCCACTGACAAATTTAGCTTCTGGATGATAAGGCTGCTCACTCCATCAAGGTTATTCCTTATAATGAACATTGTTTGCTTTGTATCTTGCACCCTGTAAAAACTGTATTGTAATTTCAGTCTGGTGTAACTTTCACTAGGACGGTTGTGCTGGCCAGTTAGTATTTTTTTTAATAAATAATATTGGTTTCATTAATTGAACTTCTGGGTGTCCAGACTCACTTTATGAAGTGTACCACTTCACTGGAGTCAACATTTCTAATGTAAAGAGGCCATTCATTTTGCATGAGTATAAACAGAAAACCTTGAAAGGGGAAGAGGGTTTTTTTTCTTTAAACATGTGAATGAAGGTCAGAGAAAAGCAGCTCAGTAGAAAGCAGTGCATTAAAAAAAAAAAAAAGATAAGTCAGAGAGAGAGACTAGGCAGGAGAAAAGGAATTAGGAAATTAGAAAGTTTGAGAGGACAGTTGGAATCATGAGGCTAGTTGTGACATGGACACTGTACCCCCAGAAACCCAGGCAAACTATTGTCAGGGGAACTCCCTTGTTTTTCCTGACTCTGAGCCTAAAAACACCCAATGACCCCTCTAGGATCCTGAGATGACTATCTTCCTTTGATCTTCCTCTAGATGGTCAGAAAGATGTACCTTCAGGCCACACCTCGATCCTACTGGACATCTGTTTGTCCCCTAAAACTAAGGAATCTTTATGTCCCCAGGCAGACCCCAGTACGATCACCCCACCTCATGCCCAAGTGACTCTCTTGTAAAAAAAATGTATAAAATCCCCAGAACTGATGTCGTCTGGGGGACAGCCTCTCCATCCACACTGTCCCCATGAGGGAACAGCCTTTCCTTTCTTGCTGTCCTCCCAGGGAACTGCTCCCCATCTTGCTGTTCTACCTTGCTATCTGTGGCAGTCCACACCTATGTATGGACAAGGGAAATAATTAAAATATAAAGATTGTCTTAGGAGAGGGCATACTCAGTTTTGAGCATGGCAAGAAAGGCACTGACCTTTGATCCTAACAGGTTTAGGTGCAAAATCAGGTTTCTTTGTTCTCACCAGGCTGAAAAAGGATAAGCCTCTATCTTGTCACGTTTTTACATCTGAACCAATGACAATCCACTATCTCCAATTAATATGCGTTATGTATCTTTGCATATGAATGTCAATAAAAGATGAGCAACACAGGACCAGCACACCTCTAACCCACTTATCTTCCTTCCTTCCTTCCTTCCTTCCATTTCTTTCACCTTTCTCTCTCTCTCTCTCTCTCTCCCTCCCTCTCCTGGAGCTCAGCCTCTGGCCATGCTCAGCCTTTCTTATATAGCTTCACTTTTGCTTCCCTAACCCCTATCATTAACCCGCAACAGTCCATACTTAGAGCACAGCTCTAAAGGACTGGGGCTTTGCCCTCTACTGATCTCTAAACTCACTTCTGATTCCCATGGTGTGGTTCTAAGGTCTTCTCACTGTCTCATCTCCTGGTGAAGTGGGAGGACGGAGCTAGGTCTATGTAACTCGATTTCTACATGATTCGGTGTCTGACTCTCTTACCATCCCCCACGGCTTCAGTTCCTTTCCCCAAGGAAATAACCTTCTATCTTTCCTTTCTTGTGGGGGCTGCGGGCAGTTTCCCACAACACTATCCTCCTGGCCACTCTCAACATTACTTTCTAAATTAATAAATCTCTTTTTTGTTTTTAAGCTAAGTTTTGGAGTCATTGCATGCATGCAAAAGGCATCCTTCCTGAACCCCAAAAGGTTATCCTTCCGTGCCCATAACAGTTGGAGGAAGAAAATAAAGTTGAGCTTCTAGCTGGTAAGGGAAAATCCTTCTGCTTCACATACCAGGTAGAGAGATTCAGCAAGTGTGTTTAGGTAATCTGAGCTGGGTCTCTGACAATGATTGATTAGTGATTAACAGAATTATTGTAAGATTAATAGAAGTCTAGTAATTACATTTTAGAGTGAAAATTTTAAAACTACACAGTAAATATAACTACTTCCTCTTTTTACTGTAACTCTCTATAAGCTAGTATTTTGTCGACCAACCACATAAGGTATGTTCAGATGGCCAGTGGTGAAGAACTTGAACCTTTGCTGACCTGGTCATTATTATATAGGGAGGAGGAGTGGTGACCTCAAACCTCTCATGACCAATCAAGAAACACAGATAAAAAGGGACCACCCATAGATAGAAAACTATCTGGACTTGATAGAAGAGATATCTGATCTCTGGATAGAAGAGATGTTTTGACAAGATACTTTGACTTTGTAGGATATATAGGAAAAACAATCATTTAATTGTCTTTAGGTTGGGAGGGAAAATCTAATGATCCAGCTTTGCAGAGACAGATCTCTCTCAATAAACCTATTTTTGACTGGGGGGAGGCGGGGGGATCTGAGCTGGGATCTTGTCAGAAGCCTAAGTACAAAAGTATCCCACCACCAGTACTACCCCAGCTTCAATATGTTAACTTGGAAATAACACAGAACTATGAAACAGTCAGAAAAACCAAGTCTTTATTTAATCAGGATAGGGATAAGTCCAATTTGGCCCTTTACTCAGAGTTGGCACCACAATCTTTTCAGGGTGCAAACCCTGGACTCTGGGGATGTTATCCCTAGGGAGTGCCACAATGCTAGATGACAACTTAGAGGAACAAAAGAATTTGGGGAACCTCTATACCATTTGTGGAGTCCAGGGACAGGGAAAGATGATTGACATCACTCTTAGCTACAAGGAAATGGGAGTGTTCAAACTACACTGACAGGATACAATCAAGTCTGGAAAAGGAATCATAGCTAGAGGCTGGGCTGTAAGAGAAGGGGCTGCTTACAATAGATACTAAAGGATGGTCCCTGCCAAGTGTGGATCTTCTAGCATATGCTTATATCAACCAACCAGGATGGTCATTTCCCTGAGGGTCCCCCACTCAGTCTGAAACTGCTTAACTTGGGATTCCCTTCAGGGTAGACTCCAATCTATAAGCAAGTCCTGAAAATTGGGGTTCATCAAATCTCACTAGGTAATAAGTTTGGGATTCCTAGATTCCATTTTGACAGATACAAGACAACTTAAAAGTTGTTTCATATTCAATTTAGTGAGGTTCTAGAGAAAGGAAATGTGAAGTGATATGCCAATGGATGCTAGATCTGAGCTAAATCATAGCGGTCAGAAAGCGTGGGCTCTATGGCTTCCCATAGTTTAGAAATTAAATTATAATTATAAATTTTATTTATAATTTTATAATTATAATTTTATAATATAATATAATGTTTTATAATATATTTATTTATTATATATGTTATATATAACTTATATAACTTATAAATTATATATAATATATATAATAATATTTAAAAAATTAAAATTAGAAATTCCCCTCAACATGAGAATTTTAAATTCATTCTTTTCAGTGAGCAGGACTAGGAATTGGCACACAGACCCATACTCTCTGGACACAATTTGGATCCAGAGATAGTTTGTTAGGATCCGAGTTGCAGACCACCCAAGGAGCACACGAAGACAATGCAATTCAAGCAAGGTAAAAGCCTTTATTACTAGCACACTATCACTAGGATGCTCGGGGAAAGCTCAGCAAAGGAGTTCCGTTCTGCCAGAGTTGGGTCCCTACATATGGTAGTAGTCTCTCGGTAACCGAGGATGACGCTTGTCTTTGTGCACTTTCATCTGTGGTATAGATGAGTGTGCACAAAGACACTTGTGCATGAAGATTTAAGTGGAAAAGTCGATGCACACAGACAGTCCCACTCTCTCGGCGTTGGAAGCCTGTGTCCAGTGGTGCAAAAAGTCATTACATCTGCAGATTTCCTCAGCTGCATTGGATGGCCAGGTTGTCTTTTGTGCTCCAACACACCCTGAGCACTCCACAGTGCCTTGCTGCGTCGCCCTCTCAGCCGTTGAACCTTCTTATTGGTTTCTTCCGTCTTTTCAGTCGAAGCAGTCTTCACATGCTGGGTGAGCAAAGTCCTAGTTCACCAGGGGTCCACGATGACCCGATGGCTACCCTCACAAGGTTTAGCCGGCCTATGGAAGCCTTTGCCCGGGGCGTGGCTGCTGCCGCTTGCCAACAGCTACTAGGAGCCACAAGTGAGAGCTGGGTGTCAGGTGAGGGTCAGAGGCTGGAGAGCTGCCCTAGGAGGGCACGACAAGCCCTCCATACCAGAGATACTACTCCTCCCTGAGCACCCCACACACCCCATACATATATATCTCACAATATTACTTAACCTGGATGATTGTTTAAACTCTAGAGCACTTTATGACTAGATTTTTCGCTGAAATGTTGCAACTGATGTTGAAAAGTCCTGAAACCCCCTGTGGTCAGCTATTTGCTGAAATGTTTGCAACTGGGCAGCATAGCTGGAGGATGTGTTTATCAGATGGGTTGGAGGTCCTGTGCCCTTTTTCCTTTTCTTCAAGTTCAGTTTGTGAGAGCTTACATTCAACTGTTGACCAGAGAAAATTTAAAAATTATGAGGAGAAAGTTTATGCTGCCCTGTGACTGATGGGTGTAGAAATTTGTGATGAGAAAAAGACCCAAGGAAAAAGAGCAGTGTTTGTAACAGCTATTGTAACAGAGAAGAAAAAGGAATCACAGGAAGAGGTAGAGAAGACTTGGGACCCACTTCAGTTTCTCTCACAACTGTATTTAATTCCTCCTGTTCCCCAGGCACTACTTGATCCTCCTATTCCTTCTCTGCCAGCACTGGCACCCCAAACAGAGCCAAAGCCAGCACCATTGCCTCCTGTCACACCTATTGGCTCCCTCACTGCCAAAACCCAAAGAAGAAGCAGAAGTAGCCAAATCCCTATGAACATGTAAACAGGGGTGTTAAGAGATTCCTTTTGGGAGGACATATCAAACAGTATCCACTTAGGGAAGTCCCAGTAAGGCAGGGCCTAGGATATGTTAGCACCCTTCTCAATGTCTCTAAGGTTCAAAACTTTAAGAGATATGAAAGTTCTATTAGAAGATCCTGTGGGTGTTGCTGAGCAACTTGATCGGTTCTTAGGTCCAAATTTATATTCATGGCCAGATTTTGAAAAATCTCATGGCAATTTTAAAAAGTTATACACTGGGGAAGAAAGGTCAAATTAGAAAAGCAGCTATAAGAGCATGGGACTGTGAACACCCAGAAGAGGTCCCAATGGCAATACCAAATATCCAATAAGAGATCCCAATTGGGATAACAATGAGCCTGTCCATAGATTGAATATGAGAAATCTTAGAAAAAGAATAAGGACCACAGTACCCTAAAGTCAGGATATGTTTAAGATTCATGAGATCAAACAGAAAAAGGATTAGACTCCACTTGAGTTTATATACAGATCAAGAGAGGCATTTATAAGTATTCTGAAGAGAATGAATCAAGAGCTTAGAAAAGTTTACCCCTCTGATAGTGGAAACTCAGTTACTATGAACTTCAAACAATGGAATGTCCCACAACAGAATGTTCTGTGCAAAGCCCCAGGAGCTACAGGGCCCTGGGTATGCCGACAATAGCCCACCTTTCATGTCTGTCCAAACATCACCCACTTGTTATGTGAACCTAGCCAAAATCATTGATTAACAGAATATTCTAAAAATATTGTTATTCCCCATCAAGTAACTCAACTATAAACTCCACTCTGACTCTACCTCTTCAGAACTCACTTGCTGAGCTTCCCCTAGTATGCTAGTAATAAACTTCCCCTTGCCTGAATTGCATTGTCCCCATGTGTTCCTTAGGGTGGTCTTCCACTTGGATCCCAACACCTTTCACTCACCATGTGTCAGCCCAGTCAGAAATAGGGTCTCAGGTCTAGTTAGCAGATAAAAGAATGAAGAATTCTCTTCTCACAGGAAGTTTACTTCCTGTGTCTTCCCCTAATTTTACATCTACCAATCATAGTTGACACTTTTAGGACTGCCCAGTGGCAGTCAGTTGATTTTGATTCATCACCAATATTTCACACATACCCATGTGTGACCTCCCCCACTGAAGAGTAAATTGGGATATTTTCACCTTTGGTGATTAAATCTAAAATGGGCATACTTCATACTCAACTTTAAAATAGGCAGAGATTACAATTTAAATCTTCACAATCAAGGAAGAGTTAAGTATTTTCATTGTTATAATCAGGGGAGAGTCAAATTTAATCTTCACAACATCAAGAGAAAGCTCTGTGAGAGTAGAAACATGGGTTTGGGTTTTAAAAGATTGTTCTGAAAAAATTAGTAATATGGAAATAGATGTGATAGATATATGAGAGGGCTTAGCTGGGAGGGGGAAAGGAAGAGGGAAGGGAAAGAAAATTAATTACATAAACATGGGAAAATATTTTTAAAAGATATATTTAATATGATCAATCACATAGTTAAATATGGATATGATTAGGGTTTTGATGTTAAAAGATCATTACTGCAAACACGAATAACAAGGAAATAGGTTTTGAACAATGATACATGTATAATCCAGTGGAACTACATTTCAACTTTGGGAGGGAGGAGGAAAGAGGGGAAGAGGATCATGAATCATGTAGCCATGGAAATTTTTTCTAAATACAAAAAGGGAGAAAGATATGTTTAACTTGTAAAAAATAAAATTTAGAAAAAAAATTTTTAAGATTTCCTTTGATAATTTCTTATATAAATTATGATGCCCAAGCTTTTTCTTTTTCTTTTTCTTTATAATGGCTTTCAGGTAATTCAATAATTCTTAAATTGTTTCTCCTGGATCTATTTTCCAGGTCGGTTGTTTTTTCAATGAGATACTTGATGTATTCTTCTGTTGTTGTTGTTTTTCCATTCTTTTGGTTTTGTTTTGTTTCTAGATGACTCATGAAATCATTAATTTTTAGTTGCTCAGTTGTAATTTTTAAGGACTTATTTTCTTCCACCAGCTTTTGAGTTTCCTTTTTTCATTTGGCCCATTTTCTTTTTGCTTTGCTTTCATTTCTCTTCACTACATTTTCTGCCTCTCTTCACTGTTTTTTTTTTTAATCCTTTTTCAGCTCTTGCAAAATTTGTATCCAATCCATAATTTTCTTTTGGAAATTGTGAATGTTTGATTTTCTTTCAGTATCCCCATACACACTTTGGTGTCTGTAGCTTCTTCTGTGTCACCATAAAAATTCTTAATAATTTGATGCTTTTTTGTCTGATAATTTTTCCCACCTTAAAGGTAGATTCTGTTCTCTGGAAGGTTAAGGTACCCTACTAAGCTTAAGTCCATTCTTGATTCTATCCTTAGCTTTATTTCTGGATTTCTGTCACTTCCAGTTCTGCCAAGATAGTATGATGGCCTGAGGACCACCTCTCACTGATGTAACTATTGAGATTCTGATAACTGATTCTTGCTTAAGGCTTGGGAGTAAGCTTTTGGTTTCACTGTGGCTTGTTAGGCATGCAGTAGATTATCTTGTATGAGACTCCTTCTTGAACTTTTGGCAAAAGAATCAGGAGGGACCTCTTTGGGTGTACCAATTACCCCAAAACTGGGATCTATGGCCTCACCCCTGGGCCTGGGATTCCAAACTTCACTACAAGTTTAGAATTTGAAGAGGTGTGGTGATTGGATGGATTTCTCTTTGCCCAGGCAGGGTCTTAGGATCAGGAGATTAGCTTGGACTTAGTTTCTGAACATGGAACAGCAGATTTGGGGTGGGTTTGTGTGACTTCTTGGCTTGCTCTTCACTGCTTACATTAGCCTCCTGCTATCTGAGCTCTCCTTTCACCTTTGTGTCCCAATTGTTCTCTGCCTATCATTAAGGTTTTTCTCTTCCTGAAAGTTGTTTCACTGTTTCATCTCCTCATTGGTTCTTTCACTCTTGTCTTCTTTTTGCAGGGTTATTTTAAGATTGGATGGAAAGGATTTTCATAATGACTTTGAACTCCTCTCTCTCCTCCACCATCATGGCTCTTATTTCTTTTTAAAAATAAGATTTATTGATATTTTCTGTTTCTTACATCATCAGAGGTATCACAAGTTTTCCCTCCCAACCACCTCCTAGGGAGCCATCAGCACAAAGGGTTGATACATTGAATAAGTCTCAAAATGTATATAATTTTCACACTTGTGAAAACTCACTTCTCTACAAATAGGTAGACTGAAGTTGTCCTCTTTGATCTTTATAATTTTATTAATTTTTGTTGTTGTTGCATAGCTATTATTTCCATTTATGTTGATGTAGTCACTATGCATAGTTTTTTTAGCTCTGTTGATCAAACTGAGTTCATAGAGTTCTTTCTCTATTCTGTTCATTCATCACACATCATTTCTATAACACAATAATATTGCATTGTGTTACATACCAGTTTGTTTAGTCATTCCCCATCTGATTGATTTTTATTTCGTTTCCAATTATTAGCTGACACAAAAAGTTACATTTTGGAGTATATAGACAATATTTTCTAATCAGTGGCTTCCTTGAGATATCAGTTTAGTAATAACAGGCATGGACATTATTGTTACTTTGTTTTGCATAATTTCTAATTTCTTTCCAGAACTTTTAAACTATTTTATAGCTCTGTCAAAAAAACATTTCATTGTGCCTTTTTATGTACACTTCCTCCAACATTAACTATTACTATTTCATCTGTCATTTTTGCCAATTTGGAAGATGTGAGTTGAAATCTAAGAATTATTTTGATTTGCATTTTTTCCATATATGTAGTGATTTGGAGTATGTACAGTTATTCTTTGGGGAATTTTTCATATTCTTTAGACACTTGTAAATTGTTGTGCATGCATTTTAGATATATCTGACTCTTCATGACTCCATTTAGGGTTTTCTTGGCAAAGATACTAGAGTGGTTTGCCATGCCCTTCCCCAGTTCATTTTATAGGGTTGAGTGACTTACGCAGAAGCATACATCTATTGAAGGTGTGGGGACAGATAATTTAGCCTTCTTGATTCCAAGCAAAGCACTCTATCCACTGAGTCACTTAGCTGCTCCATTTTGTTATATGGAGGAGTGGGTCAGGCTATTAATTATAATATATGTGTGTGTGTGTATATATATATATATATATATATATATATATATATATATAAATATTCATCAGAACAATTTGAAACAGACTTCTTTCTCTTTTGACCATTCTTCTTATTCTAGGTACATTCATTTTGTCCATGCTTTCAATTTTAAGTAATCAATTTGTGGAAGTGCGTAGTAGTGTTTTACATTCAAAAGGTGCTATATAAAAGCTGCTGTTGCTTTTATAATACTACTATTCCCTCTGCAGTCAGAACTACTATTACTACTACTCTGTTATTCATATTTTCTTTTATATAGTTCCTCATTGTGCATTTACATTATCAATTATCCCTATGACTTGTTCAACATTCCACTAATTTTTAGGGATTTCGCGAAGTTCCCGATTTGGAAGGGCTTTTTTTTTTTTTTGCTTGTAGCCCTATGGCCATTTCTATTTTTATTACATTATGCTCTCTAAACAATCTCTAAATTCACTCTTTTAAATATTTCTTTAATAACTCTGTGCCTTAGTACCTTGTTACTTTTTGCAAATTTTCTGTATGGTACAGAGAAATATTATTTAGAAGATGCCATAAATTCTAATTTCCCTAATAATTTAGAAGGTTCTATATTTCTTTTTATCTTTCCAAAATGGAGGGTTATTGAAGGCTCTCATCATTACTGAATAGCTAAGTCTTTTTGAAACACAGATACATTTTTCATTTTGAAAAAGGTATTTGGTGCATGTATGTATGTAGGATTACACTGGTTCTTTTCAGGACAATAAATTTCCTTATTTAACATATTATTACTTGTCAATGATGGCACACATTTAGGGCTGGGGTTAAAATCTGGAAACATTTAATAATCCCCCCCCCCAATTTAATTTTCCTTTTTGTTTTTTAAATGTTGAGGGTTTTTTGACAGAAACAGATTGTAAGATTTTATTTTCTTCTCCAATTGGACACTTTTCCTATTTTTATTAGACTGCTTAATTCATTTAAATTTATGAGGTACAGATGTTTATTCATCTTCATCTGTTTCCTAAGAATATTTGGTAAGGGAGGGGAAAAAAAAACACTACCAAAGGGGGAAAACAAGGGAAATGAATTAAAAGTAGTTGCTAAACCTTGAAGGAAGATAAGAAGTTAAAAAAAAAAAAGATGGTCATGTACATTCCAGGTCTCTAAGAAGAGTAGTGCAAACTGAGGGCAAAGAAGTAGAATATGGACTTTTTGGCAGCAGTAAGATCAATTTGAATGGAATATTGAATACCTGAAAAGTGTAGAGTAAGGGTACAATGAGAAGTAGAAACAATATTATTGTCTTAGGTAATTCAGTCAAAATCTGTATTTGACCCTAGAGCAGGGTTCTCCAAAGTATGGCCAGTGGGACACAAGCATCCCCTGAGGCCATTTATTTGCCACATACACACTTCCAGAAGGGACACCTCTTTCATTGGTGGTCAGTGAGAGAAGCACACCCTCCTGTGCTTTTGGAGTACTGTATGAGCCCCAAAGCGTGACTCAGGTACAGTACTACTTCTGGTGACATAATCCTTTGTGTGACTCCTTGTTCTGAGAGTAACTGAACTAGAATGAGGTACATACACAAAGGAAGATGTCAGCATGGTGAAAGGGCGATTTGGGAGAGGGGATTCCACACTGTGTATACTGCTGCCTGGTATGTGCAAGGTGTGACAAGCCCATCACAGCCAGCGCTGCAGCCTCCACTATCCCAGACAGAAGTTCATAGCTCTTTTTATAGTCCAGCCCTCCACTGGTCTGAGGGACAGTAAACTGGCCCCCTGGGTAAAAATATTGGGAAACCCTGCCCTAGAGGAAAAAAGGGAATAGCTGTATTTTTTTTAAGTACGGGAAAAGATATGGTGAGAACTGTACATTAGTAGAGTGCTTTAGCAGCTGCATGAAATTGGAAAGAAAAAAAAGATCAGGGAGACTAGTTAGGAAACAATTAAGCATAGTTTCCTCTAAATTCTCTTGTGGAAAATGTTCCAAATGAGTAACAAATACAAACTAAACTATGAAAAAACTAAAAATGATTTCATTTCCTTCCATGAAAATTGGTGGATATGTTTAAAAAAATGGGAAAAGTTAATGTTAGAGGGGTTTTGGAAAGACAGCTTGTTGTGAAGTTGCTAGAGCCATTAGTTGAGGTTTTCTGAATTTCAGATTTTAAATATGCTAATGTATCCTTTAACTGTAGCCCTGAAGGAAGTGGGGGTTGCACTGTGTCCAAATGAACAGTTCCTGGAAAAAACTGCAAGGCCACAGTTGATAGAGATCCTGGAAGAACTGCAAGGCCACAGTCGAGACAATTCCTGAAAAGAAACTGCAAGGCCACAGCTGTTGAGACAGATATCTTGCTTATATGCACTCTCAGGTTTGCCCCGGGGTGATTCTTTTGGGTAGCCATCCTAACACATCTCCCTGGTGCCCTTGCATTGTCTTTGCGTGTTCCTTTGTGGGGTGCTTCCACTCAGACCCTAACATATGGGGGCTCATCCGGGATTGTAGTAGGACCTCCCTAGGAGACACCAAGACAAAGGGAAGGCTTTCCCAGCTCTTGTGCTTGTAAACCTTAAAATTTCTTAGACTTATGAATGTTGGAAATTTCACCATTGGGAAATTTCATACTTGGAAAAAATTTCCTACTGATAGTAAGAACTCTATTGGAATGTGAAACTCCTTGGCATGGGAGGGTCCTTCTCCTCCCTACTTAAGACTACTTTAGGACAGAAACCTTTTGCTAAACAATGGAAAGGGCTTTGATCTATGCTTAAGCATAGAACAGGAAGTTCTTTGAGTCATGATTGATTTTAGAATTGATACAATAGAGATACTTGGAATGACCGAACCAGGTCTTGGAACTTCCAATCTCCACCCTACTCAGAGTAACAGGATTTAGGAAGGGCTGCAGCAAAGATCAAGATTTAATTATTTGAGAATATGACCTTCAACAGACATGTGCAAAGCGGGGCAGACCTCTGGGCAGTCCTGGGTTAAGCTAGAGCCACCATTGGCACAGGGGAGAGATTGACAGTGATTGGTAGATGTGAGAACTGAGGGGAGGGAACTTACATGGTTTCCTTAAAGAGAGCGGAGTCTGAGGACGAGGGAGAGGAGGTTTTGGCTCGGAGGAGGTTTTGCTCTGGAGGAGGTTTTTTGCTCTGAAGGAGGTCTGAGAGGAGAGAGGTCCTGGAGGGAGAGCTGCTGGAGAGGTCTTGAAGGAGGCTGTGGAAGAAGAACTCAGGAGGAGTCAGGGTTCTCTGGAAACATTGCTTGAAAGGAGGCTCTCTTAAAGGTGGAGCCTGAGGTTGGCATGAGAAGCCTTACCTAGAGAGATCTTGGGTGAGTGATAAAACCAACTAACTGATTTATCTCTTAGGACTGAGGTCTAGGACTTATTGGCTTGAGACCTTTCATTCTTATTCCTTTCTTACTATCTTTTTCTATTGATTAATTAGTGTATTATAAATTAAATTTCTCTATAAAACCCAGTTGGCTTGGGCATATTCATAAATTGGGAATATATTCTCTGGCGACCATCTTATATTTATATAATCCCAAGACACAGTAGAAAACATATCTCAGCGATCATAATTGATATATATATATTTCCCTTGCTCCCAAACATTTTAATTATCACAGTTTATGGCTCCCACTCTCTTATCTACAACTATTTAACGCTCAAAACTATTTTAAATCTAACATGCTGAAACCCTGAAGGTGAGATGATTGCTGAGTGAATGTGAGAGTGAGTATGGGAGTGGTTGTGTAAGGGTGGGACGTGATCACCAGATTGGCATATGTCTAAGTGGATGTGTGCTTACTGTCCCCCTGGGTCATAGGGGGCCATCCTATGTTAAGCCACCAGGTCACTCTGTCTGACCAGGCCCACCTCCTCACCTGTTTCTGAGTGAGGACTGGTTAGTATTGCATTTTCTTACTCCCTGAGAGGGAACAGGTCAAGAAAACTGGGAAGCAACTTGGCTAGAGGGAGGGAAAGGGTTTCACAAGAGCTGAGAAGCCAAGAGGCAGAACTTGGTGAGGTTGGAGTCCCCCCATGCCTCTGGAGGGTCCAGGGTTCGAGTCCCCATCGGGGTAGTCTAGTCTCAGGTAGGGGTCTCAGGGTGGATGCACCTGAGGCCCCTCAAGCACAAGGGCACTGGGCCTTTTTGGTAAGGTGCCAGGATGGGCAGGGAGGAGCCTTGAGCAAGCTCCCTCCCCATTCCAAACATTGTTTGGATCAACTAAAAGGACTTTTTGTCTGTCTTTTTGTCTGTCTATTATCTGTATGATTGTCTTTGGGTTGTCTGCCATACTTACATGCAAGGGCTACCCCCCTAGACCTTGTCCTGAACCACTGCCCTGACTTTAAAACTCAGGTGCAGAATCTGGCAGTCTCAGTTAAATATAATAATAATAATATAAATAATAAGGGGAAAACTACAAATCCTTCGCCAGGAGTGGGTGGCCCTGGGGAGGGACATGGGAGAAGGACCCCAATCAAATGCTTATTGAACACAAAAACTCATGGTTACAGGTTTATTTTGTTAAACCTTGCAATTCATAATGATTTCAGTGAATTTGAGAATTGTCTAAATGTGATTGATAACCAGTCTGACACGGAGAGAAATGTTTATTCTATATGTGCAGAAATTGTGCTGGCTACTTTATAGATGAAAAAGTCATTCAGAAAAAGGTATTATGTTGTTGAAAGGAACTTATTCTAGAATTTAAAATTGGGATTTTTTTCAAATCAGATTTATTTTAATGTTTGTGCTGTCAGAACTAGCAGAAAGAAATCATGTGACACACAAGAAGTTTTTTAAATGGTTAATCTGTGCATGGGATTTAATAATTGAGTATTTTGCAAAGGAGGGGATTTTTAAATAGTGTTATCTTTGATCAAGGTTATATGAATTGTTTTTAAATGTGAAAAATGCATAGGAAGGAATTTGTGATCTAGAGATGAACAATGTATTCAGATACCAAATGCTGGAAATTAGTAATGGAGTGAATACAAATTATGTGTGCATTTGTATTTTAGAGAGAATTAAGTTTTACACCTAAATAAGTTAGGGGTATATGATGTACAAACTGTATGTCCTTAACAAGACAAATTTAACCAGCCCTGAAATCAAGAAGTGTAGGATTCCAGGCATATACATCTGGAAAATATGGTTGATGTATTGATATGATATTATACTTGGTCAGAGCAGTTAATGAGACAGCTCAGAGGCCAGAAGAATCTCTGGGCTGAGCCACAGAGGGCTCAGCTCTGGTCTGGTCAGACAGCATTCCAATGCATGATTGATGAGCAGACCATGCAGTCTTTGTTCTGGGAGTTTGAAAAGAGCAGGCTTTTACCCATGCCCCCAATGTAAATCCACCGTGTGCTGTTGCATATGCATTATGCACCTCTTACCTCATTACCTTAATAAAAATAGAGGAATGGTGGGATCCTGCCTCTTTCCTTCCTTTTCTCTCTCACTTGGAACTTGGCTGCATGCCAAAGAATCGCTCCTTCTATGGAGCTCCAGTGTGCTTTCTAAAGATCTTCTTTCTTTAATCTTTTATTCCCTTCTCACCTGACCAGTGCATCTGCACTTGGAGTTTTATCTCCCAGTTAGGTACTTTTTCTTCAACTAATTTCTATCCTCACACCTGATTGCTATTCCTATCTAGGAATTCTACATTCACGTATTCTTGGCTATCTTTATCTTCCTTCACTACAAAGGAAGATAACAGGAATTTGCGCTGTTCCTTTCCAGAATCTGATCTGTGTGTGCCTCAGTTTATCAACCCTCTCTCCTACTTCTGTTCTCCTCTTCAAAATTACATTCCTTTAGATTTCCCTTTTATGCAGTGGTTGCTGGTCGACTGCTGTAAGAAGGGCTTGTCATAAGGATTAAATACAATAAAATAAATTAAAATAAATAAAATTAAATAGTGCCTTTCCTCTACTTACAATAATGGCAAAGAGGAGCCAGAAGAAATAAGAGTAATGAATAGAGGTACTAACTGAATTCTAGTATGAAATAGATATAACAAATTATAAATTGGAATAATGTTGATGGACTTTAATTAGGAATGTGGCAATGTTTTGAGTTAGAAAGAAACTAAATTAGAGGTTCTGTTCTACTTTAGACAGTTTGCACTTCAGTTTGGTTACACTGAAACATGCTAAAGGACTTAATCGGAGTTATTTGGAAGTGTGACGTTCAAACTGAAATCTACTGAGAGTAAATTATTTTGAAGGGAGTTTGATACATTCAAACTTTTAAAATTATAGTAAGCTCACAGGTTGCTAAGTAATAAATTCTAAACCAAGCCACGCAGCCTTGGGATACATTGCTCAGCAGTTGTTAACCCCTTCCTTGCACACAGGGAGGAGAAAGGAATGCTTGTAATTATTCCACACTGATACTTGGGGACTGAAATGGGGATCTAAAAAGTTAAATGGGCTTTAGCAGTATGGCCTCAAGAAGGGGGTGTTCCATCCTTAACTATCTTTTGGTCATAAGAGGTTTCAAGGGAAAATGAAAATAGGTTTAAGTGTTTAAACTTCCTCTAAGTGGTTTTAAGGTTACAGTCCTTACAAAGTTTCATATCTCTAAATTTGGAATAGATACTGTAATACTAAATGCTTTATGAAAATTTTTTTTAGAAATGTTATGTGAGTTACTTTTGGAGCATTTTAAGTATTGTTTGGATGTAAACAAAAGCTCATGTTAACTTGACTCTACCATAGATTTTGTTCAATACTCAGTGGTTACCTCAGTTTGCCTATTTGTTCTATGAACTATAATTTATAATGAATGAGCCCTAAGCTAAAGATGGTTCAATGATTTAATCCTTTAAATCAGAATTCTTTTGGGTTACAATTAGTATTGCAGTGATACCAGGGGAATGTTGTTTGACTTATGATGG